>NW_028295030.1:0-161000 GCF_964341445.2 Mesoplodon mirus
ACAAGGCACAAGGATGTTTTAGAAGACTGGTAGGATCTCTAAAACATTTTTCAAGGACATGTCATTGATAAAGCTAAATACTCCAAGGTTGTGTAATACAACAGATTAATCATTGAGAAGAGTGAAATTATGCTGTTTTGAAAACTATGGCAGGTCAGATTTTCTGCCTAATTATATAAGAAGATTTCTCTAAAAAATACACATTATTTCAAAGACTTATTGGCTGTGAAATAAGTTAAGGGTATTTCAAATGGCTTGTCTGCAAAGAAAGGTGAGATGTAGGGAATCACAGAAAGTCGAGGGGAAAATAGGTTAATATATACATTGATGTATGGTGAACTAAGCCTTAGGCTAGCAACAATGGAGAGGACGTGACCCTTAGACACGTACAAGTAAGCTGGAATCTTCAAAAGTTCAAATCTTTATAAGTAAAAAGTTTTATTAAAATGAATAACCAAGTGCTTTAATTGACATCAGAAGATGAAAACAATAAACCCTGAGAACATAGAGAAAAGATAAATAAAGATATGAGCAGAACTTAATACAACAGAAAACGTATAAAATTGAGGTGATTTAGTAAGTCCAAAGAATCTTCTTTGAAAAGAATTAAAAGACACAATTTGATTAAGGAAAACCAAAACATAAGTAAAGAATATACAGAAAGAGTCAGGACAATGTTAGAGCAGAGAATATATGAAATGCCAGTAAATTTGAACATTTCTGTAAAGTAGACCATTTCCTAGCTCCTAAAGTTTACCAACACTGACACAAGAGGATATCATTTAAGGTCATCATGTCTGCCCTTGGCATTCTCGGAATGCCCTGGCCTCAGAATGCAGACTCTGTAGTCCATGGTAACCTGCGGAGAGGGGGCGGGGCTGAGGGAGGTTGGAACACTGCCCTCACTGAGGGAGTGGGTGTGGCCATCTCTGCTGTGACTGAACAAAGGGCAGGGGAGCAGGGGGCCCAGGGCAGGGCCCTCAGAGCCCGGCAGGCCCAGTGGAGTGTCACACGCTTTTAGGCCCAGGTCAAAGGGTGCCTTCTTTGTCTGCACAGCTGCCCAAACTCTCACCTTTCCACTCAGGCCGCCCTCTTACTTGAAGTGTGTGTGGAACGTGTCCGTGCAGTATACCGCGCTGCACAGCTAAGCATAGGTCTGGGCATCGTAGCTTCCTGCCAGGTGACCGAAGTTCGCAGGCAGATGGGTCCCTGGGACACACGCGGAGAGGCTCCTGCCCGGGTCACAGGCCGCTCACTGCTCCTGCCCCAGATCGGGAGCCGCAAAGAAGCCCTGGCTGAGTCCCCTGCCTCTAGAGGGAGTATTGGACCAACACTTGTAGAAAACGGGGTCCTTGCGTGCCACTCATTGGAGGGACACAAATAAATCTTTGCCGACTTTCTGCTGAAACTTACGAGCGTTCACACCTAAGCCTCTTACAAGGTCAGCTGTTTAGCTAAACATGAGCTCATGATCTAAATTTACACAATATTGAAGAAAGCAGCTACAAGGGGAGACAATCAGCCAAAACCATCAATACCAGAATTAGATTCCCAAGGCCATCCATCAGATGTAGGAATAATCGGGTGCAAGGCAGAAAATATACATAAAACTGGAACTGAAACAAGGCACAAGGATGTTTTCAAAGACTGGTAGGATCTCTAAAACATTTTTCAAGGACATGTCATTGATAAAGCTAAATACTCCAAGGTTGTGTAATACAACAGATTAATCATTGAGAAGAGTGAAATTATGCTGTTTTGAAAACTATGGCAGGTCAGATTTTCTGCCTAATTATATAAGAAGATTTCTCTAAAAAATACACATTATTTCAAAGACTTATTGGCTGTGAAATAAGTTAAGGGTATTTCAAATGGCTTGTCTGCAAAGAAAGGTGAGATGTAGGGAATCACAGAAAGTAGAGGGGAAAATAGGTCAATATATACATTGCTGTATGGTGAACTAAGCCTTAGGCCAGCAACAATGGAGAGGACCTGACCCTTAGACACGTACAAGTAAGCTGGAATCTTCAAAAGTTCAAATCTTTATAAGTAAAAAGATTTATTAAAATGAATAACCAAGTGTTTTAATTGACATCAGAAGATGAAAACAATAAACCTTGAGAACATAGAGAAAAGATAAATAAAGATATGAGCAGAACTTAATACAACAGAAAACGTATAAAATTGAGGTGATTTAGTAAGTCCAAAGAATCTTCTTTGAAAAGATTTAAAAGACACACTTTGATTAAGGAAAACCAAAACATAAGTAAAGAATATACAGAAAGAGTCAGGACAATGTTAGAGCAGAGAATATATGAAATGCCAGTAAATTTGAACATTTCTGTAAAGTGGACCATTTCCTAGCTCCTAAAGTTTACCAACACTGACACAAGAGGAAATCATTTAAGGTCATCATGTCTGCCCTTGGCATTCTCGGAACGCCCTGGCCTCAGAATGCAGCCTCTGTAGTCCATGGTAACCTGCGGAGAGGGGGCGGGGCTGAGGGAGGTTGGAACACTGCCCTCACTGAGGGAGTGGGTGTGGCCATCTCTGCTGTGACTGAACAAAGGGCAGGGGAGCAGGGGGCCCAGGGCAGGGCCCTCAGAGCCCGGCAGGCCCAGTGGAGTGTCACAAGTTTTTAGGCCCAGGCCAAAGGGCGCCTTCTTTGTCTGCACAGCTGCCCAAACTCTCACCTTTCCACTCAGGCCGCCCTCTTACTTGAAGTGTGTGTGGAACGTGTCTGCGCAGTACACCGCGCTGCACAACTAAGCATAGTTCTGGGCATCGTAGCTTCCTGCAAGGTGACCGAAGTTCGCAGGCAGATGGGACCCTGGGACACACGCGGAGGGGCTCCTGCCCGGGTCACACTCCGCCCACTGCCCCTGCCCCAGATCGGGGGCCGCAAAGCAGCCCTGTCTGAGTCCCCTGCCTCTAGAGGGAGTATTGGACCAACACTTGTAGAAAACGGGCCCCTTGCGGGCCACTCGTTGGAGGGACACAAATAAATCTTTGCCGACTTTTTGATGAAACTTACGAGCGTTCATACCTAAGCCTCTTAAAATGTCAGCTGTTTAGCTAAACATGAGCTCATGATCTAAATTTACACAATAATGAAGAAAGCATCTACAAGGGGAGACAATCAGCCAAAACCATCAATACCAGAATTAGATTCCCAAGGCCATCCATCAGATGAAGGAATAATCGGGTGCAAGGCAGAAAATATACATAAAACTGGAACTGAAACAAGGCACAAGGATGTTTTAGAAGACTGGTAGGATCTCTAAAACATTTTTCAAGGACATGTCATTGATAAAGCTAAATACTCCAAGGTTGTGTAATACAACAGATTAATCATTGAGAAGAGTGAAATTATGCTGTTTTGAAAACTATGGCAGGTCAGATTTTCGGCCTAATTATATAAGAAGATTTCTCTAAAAAATACACATTATTTCAAAGACTTATTGGCTGTGAAATAAGTTAAGGGTATTTCAAATGGCTTGTCTGCAAAGAAAGGTGAGATGTAGGGAATCACAGAAAGTGGAGGGGAAAATAGGTTAATATATACATTGCTGTATGGTGAACTAAGCCTTAGGCTAGCAACAATGGAGAGGACGTGACCCTGAGACACGTACAAGTAAGCTGGAATCTTCAAAAGTTCAAATCTTTATAAGTAAAAAGATTTATTAAAATGAATAACCAAGTGTTTTAATTGACATCAGAAGATGAAAACAATAAACCCTGAGAACATAGAGAAAAGATAAATAAAGATATGAGCAGAACTTAATACAACAGAAAACGTATAAAATTGAGGTGATTTAGTAAGTCCAAAGAATCTTCTTTGAAAAGAATTAAAAGACACAATTTGATTAAGGAAAACAAAAACATAAGTAAAGAATATACAGAAAGAGTCAGGATAATGTTAGAGCAGAGAATATATGAAATGCCAGTAAATTTGAACATTTCTGTAAAGTAGACCATTTCCTAGCTCCTAAAGTTTACCAACACTGACACAAGAGGAAATCATTTAAGGTCATCATGTCTGCCCTTAGCATTCTCGGAATGCCCTGGCCTCAGAATGCAGACTCTGTAGTCCATGGTAACCTGCGGAGAGGGGGCGGGGCTGAGGGAGTTTGGAACACTGCCCTCACTGAGGGAGTGGGTGTGGCCATCTCTGCTGTGACTGAACAAAGGGCAGGGGAGCAGGGGGCCCAGGGCAGGGCCCTCAGAGCCCGGCAGGCCCAGTGGAGTGTCACACGCTTTTAGGCCCAGGTCAAAGGGTGCCTTCTTTGTCTGCACAGCTGCCCAAACTCTCACCTTTCCACTCAGGCCGCCCTCTTACTTGAAGTGTGTGTGGAACGTGTCCGTGCAGTATACCGCGCTGCACAGCTAAGCATAGGTCTGGGCATCGTAGCTTCCTGCCAGGTGACCGAAGTTCGCAGGCAGATGGGTCCCTGGGACACACGCGGAGAGGCTCCTGCCCGGGTCACAGGCCGCTCACTGCCCCTGCCCCAGATCGGGAGCCGCAAAGCAGCCCTGTCTGAGTCCCCTGCCTCTAGAGGGAGTATTGGACCAACACTTGTAGAAAACGGGGTCCTTGCGGGCCACTCATTGGAGGGACACAAATAAATCTTTGCCAACTTTCTGCTGAAACTTACGAGCGTTCACACCTAAGCCTCTTACAAGGTCAGCTGTTTAGCTAAACATGAGCTCATGATCTAAATTTACACAATATTGAAGAAAGCAGCTACAAGGGGAGACAATCAGCCAAAACCATCAATACCAGAATTAGATTCCCAAGGCCATCCATCAGATGTAGGAATAATCGGGTGCAAGGCAGAAAATATACATAAAACTGGAACTGAAACAAGGCACAAGGATGTTTTCAAAGACTGGTAGGATCTCTAAAACATTTTTCAAGGACATGTCATTGATAAAGCTAAATACTCCAAGGTTGTGTAATACAACAGATTAATCATTGAGAAGAGTGAAATTATGCTGTTTTGAAAACTATGGCAGGTCAGATTTTCTGCCTAATTATATAAGAAGATTTCTCTAAAAAATACACATTATTTCAAAGACTTATTGGCTGTGAAATAAGTTAAGGGTATTTCAAATGGCTTGTCTGCAAAGAAAGGTGAGATGTAGGGAATCACAGAAAGTCGAGGGGAAAATAGGTCAATATATACATTGCTGTATGGTGAACTAAGCCTTAGGCCAGCAACAATGGAGAGGACCTGACCCTTAGACACGTACAAGTAAGCTGGAATCTTCAAAAGTTCAAATCTTTATAAGTAAAAAGATTTATTAAAATCAATAACCAAGTGTTTTAATTGACATCAGAAGATGAAAACAATAAACCCTGAGAACATAGAGAAAAGATAAATAAAGATATGAGCAGAACTTAATACAACAGAAAACGTATAAAATTCAGGTGATTGAGTAAGTCCAAAGAATTTTCTTTGAAAAGATTTAAAAGACACACTTTGATTAAGGAAAACCAAAACATAAGTAAAGAATATACAGAAAGAGTCAGGACAATGTTAGAGCAGAGAATATATGAAATGCCAGTAAATTTGAACATTTCTGTAAAGTGGACCATTTCCTAGCTCCTAAAGTTTACCAACACTGACACAAGAGGAAATCATTTAAGGTCATCATGTCTGCCCTTGGCATACTCGGAACGCCCTGGCCTCAGAATGCAGCCTCTGTAGTCCATGGTAACCTGCGGAGAGGGGGCGGGGCTGAGGGAGGTTGGAACACTGCCCTCACTGAGGGAGTGGGTGTGGCCATCTCTGCTGTGACTGAACAAAGGGCAGGGGAGCAGGGGGCCCAGGCCAGGGCCCTCAGAGCCCGGCAGGCCCAGTGGAGTGTCACAAGCTTTTAGGCCCAGGCCAAAGGGTGCCTTCTTTGCCTGCACAGCTGCCCAAACTCTCACTTTTCCACTCAGGCCGCCCTCTTACTTGAAGTGTGTGTGGAACGTGTCCGCGCAGTATACCGCGCTGCACAGCTAAGCATAGGTCTGGGCATCGTAGCTTCCTGCCAGGTGACCGAAGTTCGCAGGCAGATGGGTCCCTGGGACACACGCGGAGAGGCTCCTGCCCGGGTCACAGGCCGCCCACTGCCCCTGCCCCAGATCGGGAGCCGCAAAGCAGCCCTGTCTGAGTCCCCTGCCTCTAGAGGGAGTATTGGACCAACACTTGTAGAAAACGGGGTCCTTGCGGGCCACTCATTGGAGGGACACAAATAAATCTTTGCCGACTTTCTGCTGAAACTTACGAGCGTTCACACCTAAGCCTCTTACAAGGTCAGCTGTTTAGCTAAACATGAGCTCATGATCTAAATTTACACAATATTGAAGAAAGCAGCTACAAGGGGAGACAATCAGCCAAAACCATCAATACCAGAATTAGATTCCCAAGGCCATCCATCAGATGTAGGAATAATCGGGTGCAAGGCAGAAAATATACATAAAACTGGAACTGAAACAAGGCACAAGGATGTTTTCAAAGACTGGTAGGATCTCTAAAACATTTTTCAAGGACATGTCATTGATAAAGCTAAATACTCCAAGGTTGTGTAATACAACAGATTAATCATTGAGAAGAGTGAAATTATGCTGTTTTGAAAACTATGGCAGGTCAGATTTTCTGCCTAATTATATAAGAAGATTTCTCTAAAAAATACACATTATTTCAAAGGCTTATTGGCTGTGAAATAAGTTAAGGGTATTTCAAATGGCTTGTCTGCAAAGAAAGGTGAGATGTAGGGAATCACAGAAAGTCGAGGGGAAAATAGGTCAATATATACATTGCTGTATGGTGAACTAAGCCTTAGGCCAGCAACAATGGAGAGGACCTGACCCTTAGACACGTACAAGTAAGCTGGAATCTTCAAAAGTTCAAATCTTTATAAGTAAAAAATTTATTAAAATGAAAAACCAAGTGTTTTAATTGACATCAGAAGATGAAAACAATAAAACCTGAGAACATGGAGAAAAGATAAATAAAGATATGAGCAGAACTTAATACAACAGAAAACGTATAAAATTCAGGTGATTTAGTAAGTCCAAAGAATCTTCTTTGAAAAGATTTAAAAGACACACTTTGATTAAGGAAAACCAAAACATAAGTAAAGAATATACAGAAAGAGTCAGGACAATGTTAGAGCAGACAATATATGAAATGCCAGTAAATTTGAACATTTCTGTAAAGTGGACCATTTCCTAGCTCCTAAAGTTTACCAACACTGACACAAGAGGAAATCATTTAAGGTCATCATGTCTGCCCTTGGCATTCTCGGAACGCCCTGGCCTCAGAATGCAGCCTCTGTAGTCCATGGTAACCTGCGGAGAGGGGGCGGGGCTGAGGGAGGTTGGAACACTGCCCTCACTGAGGGAGTGGGTGTGGCCATCTCTGCTGTGACTGAACAAAGGGCAGGGGAGCAGGGGGCCCAGGGCAGGGCCCTCAGAGCCCGGCAAGCCCAGTGGAGTGTCACAAGTTTTTAGGCCCAGGCCAAAGGGCGCCTTCTTTGTCTGCACAGCTGCCCAAACTCTCACCTTTCCACTCAGGCCGCCCTCTTACTTGAAGTGTGTGTTGAACGTGTCTGCGCAGTACACCGCGCTGCACAGCTAAGCATAGTTCTGGGCATCGTAGCTTCCTGCAAGGTGACCGAAGTTCGCAGGCAGATTGGACCCTGGGACACACGCGGAGGGGCTCCTGCCCGGGTCACACTCCACCCACTGCCACTGCCCCAGATCGGGGGCCGCAAAGCAGCCCTGTCTGAGTCCCCTGCCTCTAGAGGGAGTATTGGACCAACACTTGTAGAAAACGGGGCCCTTGCGGGCCACTCGTTGGAGGGACACAAATAAATCTTTGCCGACTTTTTGCTGAAACTTACGAGCGTTCATACATAAGCCTCTTAAAAGGTCAGCTGTTTAGCTAAACATGAGCTCATGATCTAAATTTACACAATAATGAAGAAAGCAGCTACAAGGGGAGACAATCAGCCAAAACCATCAATACCAGAATTAGATTCCCAAGGCCATCCATCAGATGAAGGAATAATCGGGTGCAAGGCAGAAAATATACATAAAACTGGAACTGAAACAAGGCACAAGGATGTTTTAGAAGACTGGTAGGATCTCTAAAACATTTTTCAAGGACATGTCATTGATAAAGCTAAATACTCCAAGGTTGTGTAATACAACAGATTAATCATTGAGAAGAGTGAAATTATGCTGTTTTGAAAACTATGGCAGGTCAGATTTTCTGCCTAATTATATAAGAAGATTTCTCTAAAAAATACACAGTATTTCAAAGACTTATTGGCTGTGAAATAAGTTAAGGGTATTTCAAATGGCTTGTCTGCAAAGAAAGGTGAGATGTAGGGAATCACAGAAAGTCGAGGGGAAAATAGGTTAATATATACATTGCTGTATGGTGAACTAAGCCTTAGGCTAGCAACAATGGAGAGGACGTGACCCTTAGACATGTACAAGTAAGCTGGAATCTTCAAAAGTTCAAATATTTATAAGTAAAAAGATTTATTAAAATGAATAACCAAGTGTTTTAGTTGACATCAGAAGATGAAAACAATAAACCCTGAGAACATAGAGAAAAGATAAATAAAGATATGAGCAGAACTTAATACAACAGAAAACGTATAAAATTGAGGTGATTTAGTAAGTCCAAAGAATCTTCTTTGAAAAGAATTAAAAGACACAATTTGATTAAGGAAAACAAAAACATAAGTAAAGAATATACAGAAAGAGTCAGGACAATGTTAGAGCAGAGAATATATGAAATGCCAGTAAATTTGAACATTTCTGTAAAGTGGACCATTTCCTAGCTCCTAAAGTTTACCAACACTGACACAAGAGGAAATCATTTAAGGTCATCATGTCTGCCCTTGGCATTCTCGGAACGCCCTGGCCTCAGAATGCAGCCTCTGTAGTCCATGGTAACCTGCGAAGAGGGGGCGGGGCTGAGGGAGGTTGGAACACTGCCCTCACTGAGGGAGTGGGTGTGGCCATCTCTGCTGTGACTGAACAAAGGGCAGGGGAGCAGGGGGCCCAGGGCAGGGCCCTCAGAGCCCGGCAGGCCCAGTGGAGTGTCACACGCTTTTAGGCCCAGGCCAAAGGGCGCCTTCTTTGTCGGCACAGCTGCCCAAACTCTCACCTTTCCACTCAGGCCGCCCTCTTACTTGAAGTGTGTGTGGAACGTGTCCGTGCAGTATACCGCGCTGCACAGCTAAGCATAGGTCTGGGCATCGTAGCTTCCTGCCAGGTGACCGAAGTTCGCTGGCAGATGGGTCCCTGGGACACACGCGGAGAGGCTCCTGCCCGGGTCACAGGCCGCTCACTGCCCCTGCCCCAGATCGGGAGCCGCAAAGCAGCCCTGTCTGAGTCCCCTGCCTCTAGAGGGAGTATTGGACCAACACTTGTAGAAAACGGGGTCCTTGCGGGCCACTCATTGGAGGGACACAAATAAATCTTTGCCGACTTTCTGCTGAAACTTACGAGCGTTCACACCTAAGCCTCTTACAAGGTCAGCTGTTTAGCTAAACATGAGCTCATGATCTAAATTTACACAATATTGAAGAAAGCAGCTACAAGGGGAGACAATCAGCCAAAACCATCAATACCAGAATTAGATTCCCAAGGCCATTCATCAGATGTAGGAATAATCGGGTGCAAGGCAGAAAATATACATAAAACTGGAACTGAAACAAGGCACAAGGATGTTTTCAAAGACTGGTAGGATCTCTAAAACATTTTTCAAGGACATGTCATTGATAAAGCTAAATACTCCAAGGTTGTGTAATACAACAGATTAATCATTGAGAAGAGTGAAATTATGCTGTTTTGAAAACTATGGCAGGTCAGATTTTCTGCCTAATTATATAAGAAGATTTCTCTAAAAAATACACATTATTTCAAAGACTTATTGGCTGTGAAATAAGTTAAGGGTATTTCAAATGGCTTGTCTGCAAAGAAAGGTGAGATGTAGGGAATCACAGAAAGTCGAGGGGAAAATAGGTCAATATATACATTGCTGTATGGTGAACTAAGCCTTAGGCCAGCAACAATGGAGAGGACCTGACCCTTAGACACGTACAAGTAAGCTGGAATCTTCAAAAGTTCAAATCTTTATAAGTAAAAAGATTTATTAAAATGAATAACCAAGTGTTTTAATTGACATCAGAAGATGAAAACAATAAACCCTGAGAACATAGAGAAAAGATAAATAAAGATATGAGCAGAACTTAATACAACAGAAAACGTATAAAATTCAGGTGATTTAGTAAGTCCAAAGAATCTTCTTTGAAAAGATTTAAAAGACACACTTTGATTAAGGAAAACCAAAACATAAGTAAAGAATATACAGAAAGAGTCAGGACAATGTTAGAGCAGAGAATATATGAAATGCCAGTAAATTTGAACATTTCTGTCAAGTGGACCATTTCCTAGCTCCTAAAGTTTACCAACACTGACACAAGAGGAAATCATTTAAGGTCATCATGTCTGCCCTTGGCATTCTCGGAACGCCCTGGCCTCAGAATGCAGCCTCTGTAGTCCATGGTAACCTGCGGAGAGGGGGCGGGGCTGAGGGAGGTTGGAACACTGCCCTCACTGAGGGAGTGGGTGTGGCCATCTCTGCTGTGACTGAACAAAGGGCAGGGGAGCAGGGGGCCCAGGCCAGGGACCTCAGAGCCCGGCAGGCCCAGTGGAGTGTCACACGCTTTTAGGCCCAGGCCAAAGGGCGCCTTCTTTGTCTGCACAGCTGCCCAAACTCTCACCTTTCCACTCAGGCCGCCCTCTTACTTGAAGTGTGTGTGGAACGTGTCCGCGCAGTACACCGCGCTGCACAGCTAAGCATAGTTCTGGGCATCGTAGCTTTCTGCCAGGTGACCGAAGTTCGCAGGCAGATGGGTCCCTGGGACACACGCAGAGAGGCTCCGGCCCGTGTCACAGGCCGCCCATGGCCCCTGCCCCAGATCGGGGGCCGCAAAGCAGCCCTGTCTGAGTCCCCTGCCTCTAGAGGGAGTATTGGACCAACACTTGTAGAAAACGGGGTCCTTGAGGGCCACTCATTGGAGGGACACAAATAAATCTTTGCCGACTTTCTGCTGAAACTTACGAGCGTTCACACCTAAGCCTCTTACAAGGTCAGCTGTTTAGCTAAACATGAGCTCATGATCTAAATTTACACAATATTGAAGAAAGCAGCTACAAGGGGAGACAATCAGCCAAAACCATCAATACCAGAATTAGATTCCCAAGGCCATCCATCAGATGTAGGAATAATCGTGTGCAAGGCAGAAAATATACATAAAACTGGAACTGAAACAAGGCACAAGGATGTTTTCAAAGACTGGTAGGATCTCTAAAACATTTTTCAAGGACATGTCATTGATAAAGCTAAATACTCCAAGGTTGTGTAATACAACAGATTAATCATTGAGAAGAGTGAAATTATGCTGTTTTGAAAACTATGGCAGGTCAGATTTTCTGCCTAATTATATAAGAAGATTTCTCTAAAAAATACACATTATTTCAAAGACTTATTGGCTGTGAAATAAGTTAAGGGTATTTCAAATGGCTTGTCTGCAAAGAAAGGTGAGATGTAGGGAATCACAGAAAGTCGAGGGGAAAATAGGTCAATATATACATTGCTGTATGGTGAACTAAGCCTTAGGCCAGCAACAATGGAGAGGACCTGACCCTTAGACACGTACAAGTAAGCTGGAATCTTCAAAAGTTCAAATCTTTATAAGTAAAAAGATTTATTAAAATGAATAACCAAGTGTTTTAATTGACATCAGAAGATGAAAACAATAAACCCTGAGAACATAGAGAAAAGATAAATAAAGATATGAGCAGAACTTAATACAACAGAAAACGTATAAAATTCAGGTGATTTAGTAAGTCCAAAGAATCTTCTTTGAAAAGATTTAAAAGACACACTTTGATTAAGGAAAACCAAAACATAAGTAAAGAATATACAGAAAGAGTCAGGACAATGTTAGAGCAGAGAATATATGAAATGCCAGTAAATTTGAACATTTCTGTCAAGTGGACCATTTCCTAGCTCCTAAAGTTTACCAACACTGACACAAGAGGAAATCATTTAAGGTCATCATGTCTGCCCTTGGCATTCTCGGAACGCCCTGGCCTCAGAATGCAGCCTCTGTAGTCCATGGTAACCTGCGGAGAGGGGGCGGGGCTGAGGGAGGTTGGAACACTGCCCTCACTGAGGGAGTGGGTGTGGCCATCTCTGCTGTGACTGAACAAAGGGCAGGGGAGCAGGGGGCCCAGGCCAGGGACCTCAGAGCCCGGCAGGCCCAGTGGAGTGTCACACGCTTTTAGGCCCAGGCCAAAGGGCGCCTTCTTTGTCTGCACAGCTGCCCAAACTCTCACCTTTCCACTCAGGCCGCCCTCTTACTTGAAGTGTGTGTGGAACGTGTCCGCGCAGTACACCGCGCTGCACAGCTAAGCATAGTTCTGGGCATCGTAGCTTTCTGCCAGGTGACCGAAGTTCGCAGGCAGATGGGTCCCTGGGACACACGCAGAGAGGCTCCGGCCCGTGTCACAGGCCGCCCATGGCCCCTGCCCCAGATCGGGGGCCGCAAAGCAGCCCTGTCTGAGTCCCCTGCCTCTAGAGGGAGTATTGGACCAACACTTGTAGAAAACGGGGTCCTTGAGGGCCACTCATTGGAGGGACACAAATAAATCTTTGCCGACTTTCTGCTGAAACTTACGAGCGTTCACACCTAAGCCTCTTACAAGGTCAGCTGTTTAGCTAAACATGAGCTCATGATCTAAATTTACACAATATTGAAGAAAGCAGCTACAAGGGGAGACAATCAGCCAAAACCATCAATACCAGAATTAGATTCCCAAGGCCATCCATCAGATGTAGGAATAATCGTGTGCAAGGCAGAAAATATACATAAAACTGGAACTGAAACAACGCACAAGGATGTTTTCAAAGACTGGTAGGATCTCTAAAACATTTTTCAAGGACATGTCATTGATAAAGCTAAATACTCCAAGGTTGTGTAATACAACAGATTAATCATTGAGAAGAGTGAAATTATGCTGTTTTGAAAACTATGGCAGGTCAGATTTTCTGCCTAATTATATAAGAAGATTTCTCTAAAGAATACACATTATTTCAAAGACTTATTGGCTGTGAAATAAGTTAAGGGTATTTCAAATGGCTTGTCTGCAAAGAAAGGTGAGATGTAGGGAATCACAGAAAGTCGAGGGGAAAATAGGTCAATATATACATTGCTGTATGGTGAACTAAGCCTTAGGCCAGCAACAATGGAGAGGACCTGACCCTTAAACAGGAACAAGTAAGCTGGAATCTTCAAAAGTTCAAATCTTTATAAGTAAAAAAATTTATTAAAATGAATAACCAAGTGTTTTAATTGACATCAGAAGATGAAAACAATAAACCCTGAGAACATGGAGAAAAGATAAAGAAAGATATGAGCAGAACTTAATACAACAGAAAACGTATAAAATTCAGGTGATTTAGTAAGTCCAAAGAATTTTCTTTGAAAAGAATTAAAAGACACACTTTGATTAAGGAAAACCAAAACATAAGTAAAGAATATACAGAAAGAGTCAGGACAATGTTAGAGCAGAGAATATATGAAATGCCAGTAAATTTGAACATTTCTGTAAAGTGGACCATTTCCTAGCTCCTAAAGTTTACCAACACTGACACAAGAGGAAATCATTTAAGGTCATCATGTCTGCCCTTGGCATTCTCGGAACGCCCTGGCCTCAGAATGCAGCCTCTGTAGTCCATGGTAACCTGCGGAGAGGGGGCGGGGCTGAGGGAGGTTGGAACACTGCCCTCACTGAGGGAGTGGGTGTGGCCATCTCTGCTGTGACTGAACAAAGGGCAGGGGAGCAGGGGGCCCAGGGCAGGGCCCTCAGAGCCCGGCAGGCCCAGTGGAGTGTCACAAGTTTTTAGGCCCAGGCCAAAGGGCGCCTTCTTTGTCTGCACAGCTGCCCAAACTCTCACCTTTCCACTCAGGCCGCCCTCTTACTTGAAGTGAGTGTGGAACGTGTCCGCGCAGTATACCGCGCTGCACAGCTAAGCATAGGTCTGGGCATCGTAGCTTCCTGCCAGGTGACCGAAGTTCGCAGGCAGATGGGTCCCTGGGACACACGCGGAGAGGCTCCGGCCCGGGTCACAGGCCGCCCACTGCCCCTGCCCCAGATCGGGAGCCGCAAAGCAGCCCTGTCTGAGTCCCCTGCCTCTAGAGGGAGTATTGGAGCAACACTTGTAGAAAACGGGGTCCTTGCGGGCCACTCATTGGAGGGACACAAATAAATCTTTGCCGACTTTCTGCTGAAACTTATGAGCGTTCACACCTAAGCGTCTTACAAGGTCAGCTGTTTAGCTAAACATGAGCTCATGATCTAAATTTACACAATATTGAAGAAAGCAGCTACAAGGGGAGACAATCAGCCAAAACCATCAATACCAGGATTAGATTCCCAAGGCCATCCATCAGATGTAGGAATAATCGTGTGCAAGGCAGAAAATATACATAAAACTGGAACTGAAACAAGGCACAAGGATGTTTTCAAAGACTGGTAGGATCTCTAAAACATTTTTCAAGGACATGTCATTGATAAAGCTAAATACTCCAAGGTTGTGTAATACAACAGATTAATCATTGAGAAGAGTGAAATTATGCTGTTTTGAAAACTATGGCAGGTCAGATTTTCTGCCTTATTATATAAGAAGATTTCTCTAAAAAATACACATTATTTCAAAGAATTATTGGCTGTGAAATTAGTTAAGGGTATTTCAAATGGCTTGTCTGCAAAGAAAGGTGAGATGTAGGGAATCACAGAAAGTCGAGGGGAAAATAGGTCAATATATACATTGCTGTATGGTGAACTAAGCCTTAGGCCAGCAACAATGGAGAGGACCTGACCCTTAGACACGTACAAGTAAGCTGGAATCTTCAAAAGTTCAAATCTTTATAAGTAAAAAGATTTATTAAAATGAATAACCAAGTGTTTTAATTGACATCAGAAGATGAAAACAATAAACCCTGAGAACATGGAGAAAAGATAAATAAAGATATGAGCAGAACTTAATACAACAGAAAACGTATAAAATTCAGGTGATTTAGTAAGTCCAAAGAATCTTTGAAAAGATTTAAAAGACACACTTTGATTAAGGAAAACCAAAACATAAGTAAAGAATATACAGAAACAGTCAGGACAATGTTAGAGCAGAGAATATATGAAATGCCAGTAAATTTGAACATTTCTGTAAAGTGGACCATTTCCTAGCTCCTAAAGTTTACCAACACTGACACAAGAGGAAATCATTTAAGGTCATCATGTCTGCCCTTGGCATTCTCGGAACGCCCTGGCCTCAGAATGCAGCCTCTGTAGTCCATGGTAACCTGCGGAGAGGGGGCGGGGCTGAGGGAGGTTGGAACACTGCCCTCACTGAGGGAGTGGGTGTGGCCATCTCTGCTGTGACTGAACAAAGGGCAGGGGAGCAGGGGGCCCAGGCCAGGGACCTCAGAGCCCGGCAGGCCCAGTGGAGTGTCACACGCTTTTAGGCCCAGGCCAAAGTGCGCCTTCTTTGTCTGCACAGCTGCCCAAACTCTCACCTTTCCACTCAGGCCGCCCTCTTACTTGAAGTGTGTGTGGAACGTGTCCGCGCAGTACACCGCGCTGCACAGCTAAGCATAGTTCTGGGCATCGTAGCTTTCTGCCAGGTGACCGAAGTTCGCAGGCAGATGGGTCCCTGGGACACACGCGGAGAGGCTCCGGCCCGGGTCACAGGCCGCCCATGGCCCCTGCCCCAGATCGGGGGCCGCAAAGCAGCCCTGTCTGAGTCCCCTGCCTCTAGAGGGAGTATTGGACCAACACTTGTAGAAAACGGGGTCCTTGCGGGCCACTCATTGGAGGGACACAAATAAATCTTTGCCGACTTTCTGCTGAAACTTACGAGCGTTCACACCTAAGCCTCTTAAAAGGTCAGCTGTTTAGCTAAACATGAGCTCATGATCTAAATTTACACAATATTGAAGAAAGCAGCTACAAGGGGAGACAATCAGCCAAAACCATCAATACCAGAATTAGATTCCCAAGGCCATCCATCAGATGTAGGAATAATCGTGTGCAAGGCAGAAAATATACATAAAACTGGAACTGAAACAACGCACAAGGATGTTTTCAAAGACTGGTAGGATCTCTAAAACATTTTTCAAGGACATGTCATTGATAAAGCTAAATACTCCAAGGTTGTGTAGTACAACAGATTAATCATTGAGAAGAGTGAAATTATGCTGTTTTGAAAACTATGGCAGGTCAGATTTTCTGCCTAATTATATAAGAAGATTTCTCTAAAAAATACACATTATTTCAAAGACTTATTGGCTGTGAAATAAGTTAAGGGTATTTCAAATGGCTTGTCTGCAAAGAAAGGTGAGATGTAGGGAATCACAGAAAGTCGAGGGGAAAATAGGTCAATATATACATTGCTGTATGGTGAACTAAGCCTTAGGCCAGCAACAATGGAGAGGACCTGACCCTTAGACACGTACAAGTAAGCTGGAATCTTCAAAAGTTCAAATCTTTATAAGTAAAAAGATTTATTAAAATGAATAACCAAGTGTTTTAATTGACATCAGAAGATGAAAACAATAAACCCTGAGAACATGGAGAAAAGATAACTAAAGATATGAGCCGAACTTAATACAACAAAAAACGTATAAAATTCAGGTGATTTAGTAAGTCCAAAGAATCTTTGAAAAGATTTAAAAGACACACTTTGATTAAGGAAAACCAAAACATAAGTAAAGAATATACAGAAAGAGTCAGGACAGTGTTAGAGCAGAGAATATATGAAATGCCAGTAAATTTGAACATTTCTGTCAAGTGGACCATTTCCTAGCTCCTAAAGTTTACCAACACTGACACAAGAGGAAATCATTTAAGGTCATCATGTCTGCCCTTGGCATTCTCGGAACGCCCTGGCCTCAGAATGCAGCCTCTGTAGTCCATGGTAACCTGCGGAGAGGGGGCGGGGCTGAGGGAGGTTGGAACACTGCCCTCACTGAGGGAGTGGGTGTGGCCATCTCTGCTGTGACTGAACAAAGGGCAGGGGAGCAGGGGGCCCAGGCCAGGGACCTCAGAGCCCGGCAGGCCCAGTGGAGTGTCACACGCTTTTAGGCCCAGGCCAAAGGGCGCCTTCTTTGTCTGCACAGCTGCCCAAACTCTCACCTTTCCACTCAGGCCGCCCTCTTACTTGAAGTGTGTGTGGAACGTGTCCGCGCAGTACACCGCGCTGCACAGCTAAGCATAGTTCTGGGCATCGTAGCTTTCTGCCAGGTGACCGAAGTTCGCAGGCAGATGGGTCCCTGGGACACACGCGGAGAGGCTCCGGCCCGGGTCACAGGCCGCCCATGGCCCCTGCCCCAGATCGGGGGCCGCAAAGCAGCCCTGTCTGAGTCCCCTGCCTCTAGAGGGAGTATTGGAGCAACACTTGTAGAAAACGGGGTCCTTGCGGGCCACTCATTGGAGGGACACAATTAAATCTTTGCCGACTTTCTGCTGAAACTTACGAGCGTTCACACCTAAGCCTCTTAAAAGGTCAGCTGTTTAGCTAAACATGAGCTCATGATCTAAATTTACACAATATTGAAGAAAGCAGCTACAAGGGGAGACAATCAGCCAAAACCATCAATACCAGAATTAGATTCCCAAGGCCATCCATCAGATGTAGGAATAATCGTGTGCAAGGCAGAAAATATACATAAAACTGGAACTGAAACAACGCACAAGGATGTTTTCAAAGACTGGTAGGATCTCTAAAACATTTTTCAAGGACATGTCATTGATAAAGCTAAATACTCCAAGGTTGTGTAATACAACAGATTAATCATTGAGAAGAGTGAAATTATGCTGTTTTGAAAACTATGGCAGGTCAGATTTTCTGCCTAATTATATAAGAAGATTTCTCTAAAGAATACACATTATTTCAAAGACTTATTGGCTGTGAAATAAGTTAAGGGTATTTCAAATGGCTTGTCTGCAAAGAAAGGTGAGATGTAGGGAATCACAGAAAGTCGAGGGGAAAATAGGTCAATATATACATTGCTGTATGTTGAACTAAGCCTTAGGCCAGCAACAATGGAGAGGACCTGACCCTTAGACACGTACAAGTAAGCTGGAATCTTCAAAAGTTCAAATCTTTATAAGTAAAAAGTTTTACTAAAATCAATAACCAAGTGTTTTAATTGACATCAGAAGATGAAAACAATAAACCCTGAGAACATGGAGAAAAGATAAATAAAGATATGAGCAGAACTTAATACAACAGAAAACGTATAAAATTCAGGTGATTTAGTAAGTCCAAAGAATCTTTGAAAAGATTTAAAAGACACACTTTGATTAAGGAAAACCAAAACATAAGTAAAGAATATACAGAAAGAGTCAGGACAATGTTAGAGCAGAGAATATATGAAATGCCAGTAAATTTGAACATTTCTGTCAAGTGGACCATTTCCTAGCTCCTAAAGTTTACCAACACTGACACAAGAGGAAATCATTTAAGGTCATCATGTCTGCCCTTGGCATTCTCGGAACGCCCTGGCCTCAGAATGCAGCCTCTGTAGTCCATGGTAACCTGCGGAGAGGGGGCGGGGCTGAGGGAGGTTGGAACACTGCCCTCACTGAGGGAGTGTGTGTGGCCATCTCTGCTGTGACTGAACAAAGGGCAGGGGAGCAGGGGGCCCAGGGCAGGGCCCTCAGAGCCCGGCAGGCCCAGTGGAGTGTCACAAGATTTTAGGCCCAGGCCAAAGAGCGCCTTCTTGGTCTGCACAGCTGCCCAAACTCTCACCTTTCCACTCAGGCCGCCCTCTTACTTGAAGTGTGTGTGGAACTTGACCGTGCAGTATACCGCGCGGCACAGCTATGCATAGGTCTGGGCATCGTAGCTTCCTGCCAGGTGACCGAAGTTCGCAGGCAGATTGGTCCCTGGGACACACGCGGAGGGGCTCCTGCCCGGGTCACAGGCCGCCCACTGCCCCTGCCCCAGATCGGGGGCCGCAAAGCAGCCCTGTCTGAGTCCCCTGCCTCTAGAGGGAGTATTGGACCAACACTTGTAGAAAACGGGGTCCTTGCGGGCCACTCATTGGAGGGACACAAATAAATCTTTGCCGACTTTCTGCTGAAACTTACGAGCGTTCACACCTAAGCCTCTTACAACGTCAGCTGTTTAGCTAAACATGAGCTCATGATCTAAATTTACACAATATTGAAGAAAGCAGCTACAAGGGGAGACAATCAGCCAAAACCATCAATACCAGAATTAGATTCCCAAGGCCATCCATCAGATGTAGGAATAATCGGGTGCAAGGCAGAAAATATACATAAAACTGGAACTGAAACAAGGCACAAGGATGTTTTCAAAGACTGGTAGGATCTCTAAAACATTTTTCAAGGACATGTCATTGATAAAGCTAAATACTCCAAGGTTGTGTAATACAACAGATTAATCATTGAGAAGAGTGAAATTATGCTGTTTTGAAAACTATGGCAGGTCAGATTTTCTGCCTAATTATATAAGAAGATTTCTCTAAAAAATACACATTATTTCAAAGACTTATTGGCTGTGAAAGAAGTTAAGGGTATTTCAAATGGCTTGTCTGCAAAGAAAGGTGAGATGTAGGGAATCACAGAAAGTCGAGGGGAAAATAGGTCAATATATACATTGCTGTATGGTGAACTAAGCCTTAGGCCAGCAACAATGGAGAGGACCTGACCCTTAGACACGTACAAGTAAGCTGGAATCTTCAAAAGTTCAAATCTTTATAAGTAAAAAGATTTATTAAAATGAATAACCAAGTGTTTTAATTGACATCAGAAGATGAAAACAATAAACCCTGAGAACATGGAGAAAAGATAAATAAAGATATGAGCCGAACTTAATACAACAGAAAACGTATAAAATTCAGGTGATTGAGTAAGTCCAAAGAATCTTTGAAAAGATTTAAAAGACACACTTTGATTAAGGAAAACAAAAACATAAGTAAAGAATATACAGAAAGAGTCAGGACAATGTTAGAGCAGAGAATATATGAAATGCCAGTAAATTTGAACATTTCTGTCAAGTGGACCATTTCCTAGCTCCTAAAGTTTACCAACACTGACACAAGAGGAAATCATTTAAGGTCATCATGTCTGCCCTTGGCATTCTCGGAACGCCCTGGCCTCAGAATGCAGCCTCTGTAGTCCATGGTAACCTGCGGAGAGGGGGCGGGGCTGAGGGAGGTTGGAACACTGCCCTCACTGAGGGAGTGGGTGTGGCCATCTCTGCTGTGACTGAACAAAGGGCAGGGGAGCAGGGGGCCCAGGCCAGGGACCTCAGAGCCCGGCAGGCCCAGTGGAGTGTCACACGCTTTTAGGCCCAGGCCAAAGGGCGCCTTCTTTGTCTGCACAGCTGCCCAAACTCTCACCTTTCCACTCAGGCCGCCCTCTTACTTGAAGTGTGTGTGGAACGTGTCCGCGCAGTACACCGCGCTGCACAGCTAAGCATAGTTCTGGGCATCGTAGCTTTCTGCCAGGTGACCGAAGTTCGCAGGCAGATGGGTCCCTGGGACACACGCAGAGAGGCTCCGGCCCGTGTCACAGGCCGCCCATGGCCCCTGCCCCAGATCGGGGGCCGCAAAGCAGCCCTGTCTGAGTCCCCTGCCTCTAGAGGGAGTATTGGACCAACACTTGTAGAAAACGGGGTCCTTGAGGGCCACTCATTGGAGGGACACAAATAAATCTTTGCCGACTTTCTGCTGAAACTTACGAGCGTTCACACCTAAGCCTCTTACAAGGTCAGCTGTTTAGCTAAACATGAGCTCATGATCTAAATTTACACAATATTGAAGAAAGCAGCTACAAGGGGAGACAATCAGCCAAAACCATCAATACCAGAATTAGATTCCCAAGGCCATCCATCAGATGTAGGAATAATCGTGTGCAAGGCAGAAAATATACATAAAACTGGAACTGAAACAACGCACAAGGATGTTTTCAAAGACTGGTAGGATCTCTAAAACATTTTTCAAGGACATGTCATTGATAAAGCTAAATACTCCAAGGTTGTGTAATACAACAGATTAATCATTGAGAAGAGTGAAATTATGCTGTTTTGAAAACTATGGCAGGTCAGATTTTCTGCCTAATTATATAAGAAGATTTCTCTAAAGAATACACATTATTTCAAAGACTTATTGGCTGTGAAATAAGTTAAGGGTATTTCAAATGGCTTGTCTGCAAAGAAAGGTGAGATGTAGGGAATCACAGAAAGTCGAGGGGAAAATAGGTCAATATATACATTGCTGTATGGTGAACTAAGCCTTAGGCCAGCAACAATGGAGAGGACCTGACCCTTAAACAGGAACAAGTAAGCTGGAATCTTCAAAAGTTCAAATCTTTATAAGTAAAAAAATTTATTAAAATGAATAACCAAGTGTTTTAATTGACATCAGAAGATGAAAACAATAAACCCTGAGAACATGGAGAAAAGATAAAGAAAGATATGAGCAGAACTTAATACAACAGAAAACGTATAAAATTCAGGTGATTTAGTAAGTCCAAAGAATTTTCTTTGAAAAGAATTAAAAGACACACTTTGATTAAGGAAAACCAAAACATAAGTAAAGAATATACAGAAAGAGTCAGGACAATGTTAGAGCAGAGAATATATGAAATGCCAGTAAATTTGAACATTTCTGTAAAGTGGACCATTTCCTAGCTCCTAAAGTTTACCAACACTGACACAAGAGGAAATCATTTAAGGTCATCATGTCTGCCCTTGGCATTCTCGGAACGCCCTGGCCTCAGAATGCAGCCTCTGTAGTCCATGGTAACCTGCGGAGAGGGGGCGGGGCTGAGGGAGGTTGGAACACTGCCCTCACTGAGGGAGTGGGTGTGGCCATCTCTGCTGTGACTGAACAAAGGGCAGGGGAGCAGGGGGCCCAGGGCAGGGCCCTCAGAGCCCGGCAGGCCCAGTGGAGTGTCACAAGTTTTTAGGCCCAGGCCAAAGGGCGCCTTCTTTGTCTGCACAGCTGCCCAAACTCTCACCTTTCCACTCAGGCCGCCCTCTTACTTGAAGTGAGTGTGGAACGTGTCCGCGCAGTATACCGCGCTGCACAGCTAAGCATAGGTCTGGGCATCGTAGCTTCCTGCCAGGTGACCGAAGTTCGCAGGCAGATGGGTCCCTGGGACACACGCGGAGAGGCTCCGGCCCGGGTCACAGGCCGCCCACTGCCCCTGCCCCAGATCGGGAGCCGCAAAGCAGCCCTGTCTGAGTCCCCTGCCTCTAGAGGGAGTATTGGAGCAACACTTGTAGAAAACGGGGTCCTTGCGGGCCACTCATTGGAGGGACACAAATAAATCTTTGCCGACTTTCTGCTGAAACTTATGAGCGTTCACACCTAAGCGTCTTACAAGGTCAGCTGTTTAGCTAAACATGAGCTCATGATCTAAATTTACACAATATTGAAGAAAGCAGCTACAAGGGGAGACAATCAGCCAAAACCATCAATACCAGGATTAGATTCCCAAGGCCATCCATCAGATGTAGGAATAATCGTGTGCAAGGCAGAAAATATACATAAAACTGGAACTGAAACAAGGCACAAGGATGTTTTCAAAGACTGGTAGGATCTCTAAAACATTTTTCAAGGACATGTCATTGATAAAGCTAAATACTCCAAGGTTGTGTAATACAACAGATTAATCATTGAGAAGAGTGAAATTATGCTGTTTTGAAAACTATGGCAGGTCAGATTTTCTGCCTTATTATATAAGAAGATTTCTCTAAAAAATACACATTATTTCAAAGAATTATTGGCTGTGAAATTAGTTAAGGGTATTTCAAATGGCTTGTCTGCAAAGAAAGGTGAGATGTAGGGAATCACAGAAAGTCGAGGGGAAAATAGGTCAATATATACATTGCTGTATGGTGAACTAAGCCTTAGGCCAGCAACAATGGAGAGGACCTGACCCTTAGACACGTACAAGTAAGCTGGAATCTTCAAAAGTTCAAATCTTTATAAGTAAAAAGATTTATTAAAATGAATAACCAAGTGTTTTAATTGACATCAGAAGATGAAAACAATAAACCCTGAGAACATGGAGAAAAGATAAATAAAGATATGAGCAGAACTTAATACAACAGAAAACGTATAAAATTCAGGTGATTTAGTAAGTCCAAAGAATCTTTGAAAAGATTTAAAAGACACACTTTGATTAAGGAAAACCAAAACATAAGTAAAGAATATACAGAAACAGTCAGGACAATGTTAGAGCAGAGAATATATGAAATGCCAGTAAATTTGAACATTTCTGTAAAGTGGACCATTTCCTAGCTCCTAAAGTTTACCAACACTGACACAAGAGGAAATCATTTAAGGTCATCATGTCTGCCCTTGGCATTCTCGGAACGCCCTGGCCTCAGAATGCAGCCTCTGTAGTCCATGGTAACCTGCGGAGAGGGGGCGGGGCTGAGGGAGGTTGGAACACTGCCCTCACTGAGGGAGTGGGTGTGGCCATCTCTGCTGTGACTGAACAAAGGGCAGGGGAGCAGGGGGCCCAGGCCAGGGACCTCAGAGCCCGGCAGGCCCAGTGGAGTGTCACACGCTTTTAGGCCCAGGCCAAAGTGCGCCTTCTTTGTCTGCACAGCTGCCCAAACTCTCACCTTTCCACTCAGGCCGCCCTCTTACTTGAAGTGTGTGTGGAACGTGTCCGCGCAGTACACCGCGCTGCACAGCTAAGCATAGTTCTGGGCATCGTAGCTTTCTGCCAGGTGACCGAAGTTCGCAGGCAGATGGGTCCCTGGGACACACGCGGAGAGGCTCCGGCCCGGGTCACAGGCCGCCCATGGCCCCTGCCCCAGATCGGGGGCCGCAAAGCAGCCCTGTCTGAGTCCCCTGCCTCTAGAGGGAGTATTGGACCAACACTTGTAGAAAACGGGGTCCTTGCGGGCCACTCATTGGAGGGACACAAATAAATCTTTGCCGACTTTCTGCTGAAACTTACGAGCGTTCACACCTAAGCCTCTTAAAAGGTCAGCTGTTTAGCTAAACATGAGCTCATGATCTAAATTTACACAATATTGAAGAAAGCAGCTACAAGGGGAGACAATCAGCCAAAACCATCAATACCAGAATTAGATTCCCAAGGCCATCCATCAGATGTAGGAATAATCGTGTGCAAGGCAGAAAATATACATAAAACTGGAACTGAAACAACGCACAAGGATGTTTTCAAAGACTGGTAGGATCTCTAAAACATTTTTCAAGGACATGTCATTGATAAAGCTAAATACTCCAAGGTTGTGTAGTACAACAGATTAATCATTGAGAAGAGTGAAATTATGCTGTTTTGAAAACTATGGCAGGTCAGATTTTCTGCCTAATTATATAAGAAGATTTCTCTAAAAAATACACATTATTTCAAAGACTTATTGGCTGTGAAATAAGTTAAGGGTATTTCAAATGGCTTGTCTGCAAAGAAAGGTGAGATGTAGGGAATCACAGAAAGTCGAGGGGAAAATAGGTCAATATATACATTGCTGTATGGTGAACTAAGCCTTAGGCCAGCAACAATGGAGAGGACCTGACCCTTAGACACGTACAAGTAAGCTGGAATCTTCAAAAGTTCAAATCTTTATAAGTAAAAAGATTTATTAAAATGAATAACCAAGTGTTTTAATTGACATCAGAAGATGAAAACAATAAACCCTGAGAACATGGAGAAAAGATAACTAAAGATATGAGCCGAACTTAATACAACAAAAAACGTATAAAATTCAGGTGATTTAGTAAGTCCAAAGAATCTTTGAAAAGATTTAAAAGACACACTTTGATTAAGGAAAACCAAAACATAAGTAAAGAATATACAGAAAGAGTCAGGACAGTGTTAGAGCAGAGAATATATGAAATGCCAGTAAATTTGAACATTTCTGTCAAGTGGACCATTTCCTAGCTCCTAAAGTTTACCAACACTGACACAAGAGGAAATCATTTAAGGTCATCATGTCTGCCCTTGGCATTCTCGGAACGCCCTGGCCTCAGAATGCAGCCTCTGTAGTCCATGGTAACCTGCGGAGAGGGGGCGGGGCTGAGGGAGGTTGGAACACTGCCCTCACTGAGGGAGTGGGTGTGGCCATCTCTGCTGTGACTGAACAAAGGGCAGGGGAGCAGGGGGCCCAGGCCAGGGACCTCAGAGCCCGGCAGGCCCAGTGGAGTGTCACACGCTTTTAGGCCCAGGCCAAAGGGCGCCTTCTTTGTCTGCACAGCTGCCCAAACTCTCACCTTTCCACTCAGGCCGCCCTCTTACTTGAAGTGTGTGTGGAACGTGTCCGCGCAGTACACCGCGCTGCACAGCTAAGCATAGTTCTGGGCATCGTAGCTTTCTGCCAGGTGACCGAAGTTCGCAGGCAGATGGGTCCCTGGGACACACGCGGAGAGGCTCCGGCCCGGGTCACAGGCCGCCCATGGCCCCTGCCCCAGATCGGGGGCCGCAAAGCAGCCCTGTCTGAGTCCCCTGCCTCTAGAGGGAGTATTGGAGCAACACTTGTAGAAAACGGGGTCCTTGCGGGCCACTCATTGGAGGGACACAATTAAATCTTTGCCGACTTTCTGCTGAAACTTACGAGCGTTCACACCTAAGCCTCTTAAAAGGTCAGCTGTTTAGCTAAACATGAGCTCATGATCTAAATTTACACAATATTGAAGAAAGCAGCTACAAGGGGAGACAATCAGCCAAAACCATCAATACCAGAATTAGATTCCCAAGGCCATCCATCAGATGTAGGAATAATCGTGTGCAAGGCAGAAAATATACATAAAACTGGAACTGAAACAACGCACAAGGATGTTTTCAAAGACTGGTAGGATCTCTAAAACATTTTTCAAGGACATGTCATTGATAAAGCTAAATACTCCAAGGTTGTGTAATACAACAGATTAATCATTGAGAAGAGTGAAATTATGCTGTTTTGAAAACTATGGCAGGTCAGATTTTCTGCCTAATTATATAAGAAGATTTCTCTAAAGAATACACATTATTTCAAAGACTTATTGGCTGTGAAATAAGTTAAGGGTATTTCAAATGGCTTGTCTGCAAAGAAAGGTGAGATGTAGGGAATCACAGAAAGTCGAGGGGAAAATAGGTCAATATATACATTGCTGTATGTTGAACTAAGCCTTAGGCCAGCAACAATGGAGAGGACCTGACCCTTAGACACGTACAAGTAAGCTGGAATCTTCAAAAGTTCAAATCTTTATAAGTAAAAAGTTTTACTAAAATCAATAACCAAGTGTTTTAATTGACATCAGAAGATGAAAACAATAAACCCTGAGAACATGGAGAAAAGATAAATAAAGATATGAGCAGAACTTAATACAACAGAAAACGTATAAAATTCAGGTGATTTAGTAAGTCCAAAGAATCTTTGAAAAGATTTAAAAGACACACTTTGATTAAGGAAAACCAAAACATAAGTAAAGAATATACAGAAAGAGTCAGGACAATGTTAGAGCAGAGAATATATGAAATGCCAGTAAATTTGAACATTTCTGTCAAGTGGACCATTTCCTAGCTCCTAAAGTTTACCAACACTGACACAAGAGGAAATCATTTAAGGTCATCATGTCTGCCCTTGGCATTCTCGGAACGCCCTGGCCTCAGAATGCAGCCTCTGTAGTCCATGGTAACCTGCGGAGAGGGGGCGGGGCTGAGGGAGGTTGGAACACTGCCCTCACTGAGGGAGTGTGTGTGGCCATCTCTGCTGTGACTGAACAAAGGGCAGGGGAGCAGGGGGCCCAGGGCAGGGCCCTCAGAGCCCGGCAGGCCCAGTGGAGTGTCACAAGATTTTAGGCCCAGGCCAAAGAGCGCCTTCTTGGTCTGCACAGCTGCCCAAACTCTCACCTTTCCACTCAGGCCGCCCTCTTACTTGAAGTGTGTGTGGAACTTGACCGTGCAGTATACCGCGCGGCACAGCTATGCATAGGTCTGGGCATCGTAGCTTCCTGCCAGGTGACCGAAGTTCGCAGGCAGATTGGTCCCTGGGACACACGCGGAGGGGCTCCTGCCCGGGTCACAGGCCGCCCACTGCCCCTGCCCCAGATCGGGGGCCGCAAAGCAGCCCTGTCTGAGTCCCCTGCCTCTAGAGGGAGTATTGGACCAACACTTGTAGAAAACGGGGTCCTTGCGGGCCACTCATTGGAGGGACACAAATAAATCTTTGCCGACTTTCTGCTGAAACTTACGAGCGTTCACACCTAAGCCTCTTACAACGTCAGCTGTTTAGCTAAACATGAGCTCATGATCTAAATTTACACAATATTGAAGAAAGCAGCTACAAGGGGAGACAATCAGCCAAAACCATCAATACCAGAATTAGATTCCCAAGGCCATCCATCAGATGTAGGAATAATCGGGTGCAAGGCAGAAAATATACATAAAACTGGAACTGAAACAAGGCACAAGGATGTTTTCAAAGACTGGTAGGATCTCTAAAACATTTTTCAAGGACATGTCATTGATAAAGCTAAATACTCCAAGGTTGTGTAATACAACAGATTAATCATTGAGAAGAGTGAAATTATGCTGTTTTGAAAACTATGGCAGGTCAGATTTTCTGCCTAATTATATAAGAAGATTTCTCTAAAAAATACACATTATTTCAAAGACTTATTGGCTGTGAAAGAAGTTAAGGGTATTTCAAATGGCTTGTCTGCAAAGAAAGGTGAGATGTAGGGAATCACAGAAAGTCGAGGGGAAAATAGGTCAATATATACATTGCTGTATGGTGAACTAAGCCTTAGGCCAGCAACAATGGAGAGGACCTGACCCTTAGACACGTACAAGTAAGCTGGAATCTTCAAAAGTTCAAATCTTTATAAGTAAAAAGATTTATTAAAATGAATAACCAAGTGTTTTAATTGACATCAGAAGATGAAAACAATAAACCCTGAGAACATGGAGAAAAGATAAATAAAGATATGAGCCGAACTTAATACAACAGAAAACGTATAAAATTCAGGTGATTGAGTAAGTCCAAAGAATCTTTGAAAAGATTTAAAAGACACACTTTGATTAAGGAAAACAAAAACATAAGTAAAGAATATACAGAAAGAGTCAGGACAATGTTAGAGCAGAGAATATATGAAATGCCAGTAAATTTGAACATTTCTGTCAAGTGGACCATTTCCTAGCTCCTAAAGTTTACCAACACTGACACAAGAGGAAATCATTTAAGGTCATCATGTCTGCCCTTGGCATTCTCGGAACGCCCTGGCCTCAGAATGCAGCCTCTGTAGTCCATGGTAACCTGCGGAGAGGGGGCGGGGCTGAGGGAGGTTGGAACACTGCCCTCACTGAGGGAGTGGGTGTGGCCATCTCTGCTGTGACTGAACAAAGGGCAGGGGAGCAGGGGGCCCAGGCCAGGGACCTCAGAGCCCGGCAGGCCCAGTGGAGTGTCACACGCTTTTAGGCCCAGGCCAAAGGGCGCCTTCTTTGTCTGCACAGCTGCCCAAACTCTCACCTTTCCACTCAGGCCGCCCTCTTACTTGAAGTGTGTGTGGAACGTGTCCGCGCAGTACACCGCGCTGCACAGCTAAGCATAGTTCTGGGCATCGTAGCTTCCTGCCAGGTGACCGAAGTTCGCAGGCAGATGGGTCCCTGGGACACACGCGGAGAGGCTCCGGCCCGGGTCACAGGCCGCCCATGGCCCCTGCCCCAGATCGGGGGCCGCAAAGCAGCCCTGTCTGAGTCCCCTGCCTCTAGAGGGAGTATTGGACCAACACTTGTAGAAAACGGGGTCCTTGAGGGCCACTCATTGGAGGGACACAAATAAATCTTTGCCGACTTTCTGCTGAAACTTACGAGCGTTCACACCTAAGCCTCTTACAAGGTCAGCTGTTTAGCTAAACATGAGCTCATGATCTAAATTTACACAATATTGAAGAAAGCAGCTACAAGGGGAGACAATCAGCCAAAACCATCAATACCAGAATTAGATTCCCAAGGCCATCCATCAGATGTAGGAATAATCGTGTGCAAGGCAGAAAATATACATAAAACTGGAACTGAAACAACGCACAAGGATGTTTTCAAAGACTGGTAGGATCTCTAAAACATTTTTCAAGGACATGTCATTGATAAAGCTAAATACTCCAAGGTTGTGTAATACAACAGATTAATCATTGAGAAGAGTGAAATTATGCTGTTTTGAAAACTATGGCAGGTCAGATTTTCTGCCTAATTATATAAGAAGATTTCTCTAAAGAATACACATTATTTCAAAGACTTATTGGCTGTGAAATAAGTTAAGGGTATTTCAAATGGCTTGTCTGCAAAGAAAGGTGTGATGTAGGGAATCACAGAAAGTCGAGGGGAAAATAGGTCAATATATACATTGCTGTATGGTGAACTAAGCCTTAGGCCAGCAACAATGGAGAGGACCTGACCCTTAGACACGTACAAGTAAGCTGGAATCTTCAAAAGTTCAAATCTTTATAAGTAAAAAGTTTTACTAAAATCAATAACCAAGTGTTTTAATTGACATCAGAAGATGAAAACAATAAACCCTGAGAACATGGAGAAAAGATAAATAAAGATATGAGCAGAACTTAATACAACAGAAAACGTATAAAATTCAGGTGATTTAGTAAGTCCAAAGAATCTTTGAAAAGATTTAAAAGACACACTTTGATTAAGGAAAACCAAAACATAAGTAAAGAATATACAGAAAGAGTCAGGACAATGTTAGAGCAGAGAATATATGAAATGCCAGTAAATTTGAACATTTCTGTCAAGTGGACCATTTCCTAGCTCCTAAAGTTTACCAACACTGACACAAGAGGAAATCATTTAAGGTCATCATGTCTGCCCTTGGCATTCTCGGAACGCCCTGGCCTCAGAATGCAGCCTCTGTAGTCCATGGTAACCTGCGGAGAGGGGGCGGGGCTGAGGGAGGTTGGAACACTGCCCTCACTGAGGGAGTGTGTGTGGCCATCTCTGCTGTGACTGAACAAAGGGCAGGGGAGCAGGGGGCCCAGGGCAGGGCCCTCAGAGCCCGGCAGGCCCAGTGGAGTGTCACAAGATTTTAGGCCCAGGCCAAAGAGCGCCTTCTTGGTCTGCACAGCTGCCCAAACTCTCACCTTTCCACTCAGGCCGCCCTCTTACTTGAAGTGTGTGTGGAACTTGACCGTGCAGTATACCGCGCGGCACAGCTATGCATAGGTCTGGGCATCGTAGCTTCCTGCCAGGTGACCGAAGTTCGCAGGCAGATTGGTCCCTGGGACACACGCGGAGGGGCTCCTGCCCGGGTCACAGGCCGCCCACTGCCCCTGCCCCAGATCGGGGGCCGCAAAGCAGCCCTGTCTGAGTCCCCTGCCTCTAGAGGGAGTATTGGACCAACACTTGTAGAAAACGGGGTCCTTGCGGGCCACTCATTGGAGGGACACAAATAAATCTTTGCCGACTTTCTGCTGAAACTTACGAGCGTTCACACCTAAGCCTCTTACAACGTCAGCTGTTTAGCTAAACATGAGCTCATGATCTAAATTTACACAATATTGAAGAAAGCAGCTACAAGGGGAGACAATCAGCCAAAACCATCAATACCAGAATTAGATTCCCAAGGCCATCCATCAGATGTAGGAATAATCGGGTGCAAGGCAGAAAATATACATAAAACTGGAACTGAAACAAGGCACAAGGATGTTTTCAAAGACTGGTAGGATCTCTAAAACATTTTTCAAGGACATGTCATTGATAAAGCTAAATACTCCAAGGTTGTGTAATACAACAGATTAATCATTGAGAAGAGTGAAATTATGCTGTTTTGAAAACTATGGCAGGTCAGATTTTCTGCCTAATTATATAAGAAGATTTCTCTAAAAAATACACATTATTTCAAAGACTTATTGGCTGTGAAAGAAGTTAAGGGTATTTCAAATGGCTTGTCTGCAAAGAAAGGTGAGATGTAGGGAATCACAGAAAGTCGAGGGGAAAATAGGTCAATATATACATTGCTGTATGGTGAACTAAGCCTTAGGCCAGCAACAATGGAGAGGACCTGACCCTTAGACACGTACAAGTAAGCTGGAATCTTCAAAAGTTCAAATCTTTATAAGTAAAAAGATTTATTAAAATGAATAACCAAGTGTTTTAATTGACATCAGAAGATGAAAACAATTAACCCTGAGAACATGGAGAAAAGATAAATAAAGATATGAGCCGAACTTAATACAACAGAAAACGTATAAAATTCAGGTGATTGAGTAAGTCCAAAGAATCTTTGAAAAGATTTAAAAGACACACTTTGATTAAGGAAAACAAAAACATAAGTAAAGAATATACAGAAAGAGTCAGGACAATGTTAGAGCAGAGAATATATGAAATGCCAGTAAATTTGAACATTTCTGTCAAGTGGACCATTTCCTAGCTCCTAAAGTTTACCAACACTGACACAAGAGGAAATCATTTAAGGTCATCATGTCTGCCCTTGGCATTCTCGGAACGCCCTGGCCTCAGAATGCAGCCTCTGTAGTCCATGGTAACCTGCGGAGAGGGGGCGGGGCTGAGGGAGGTTGGAACACTGCCCTCACTGAGGGAGTGGGTGTGGCCATCTCTGCTGTGACTGAACAAAGGGCAGGGGAGCAGGGGGCCCAGGCCAGGGACCTCAGAGCCCGGCAGGCCCAGTGGAGTGTCACACGCTTTTAGGCCCAGGCCAAAGGGCGCCTTCTTTGTCTGCACAGCTGCCCAAACTCTCACCTTTCCACTCAGGCCGCCCTCTTACTTGAAGTGTGTGTGGAACGTGTCCGCGCAGTACACCGCGCTGCACAGCTAAGCATAGTTCTGGGCATCGTAGCTTCCTGCCAGGTGACCGAAGTTCGCAGGCAGATGGGTCCCTGGGACACACGCGGAGAGGCTCCGGCCCGGGTCACAGGCCGCCCATGGCCCCTGCCCCAGATCGGGGGCCGCAAAGCAGCCCTGTCTGAGTCCCCTGCCTCTAGAGGGAGTATTGGACCAACACTTGTAGAAAACGGGGTCCTTGAGGGCCACTCATTGGAGGGACACAAATAAATCTTTGCCGACTTTCTGCTGAAACTTACGAGCGTTCACACCTAAGCCTCTTACAAGGTCAGCTGTTTAGCTAAACATGAGCTCATGATCTAAATTTACACAATATTGAAGAAAGCAGCTACAAGGGGAGACAATCAGCCAAAACCATCAATACCAGAATTAGATTCCCAAGGCCATCCATCAGATGTAGGAATAATCGTGTGCAAGGCAGAAAATATACATAAAACTGGAACTGAAACAACGCACAAGGATGTTTTCAAAGACTGGTAGGATCTCTAAAACATTTTTCAAGGACATGTCATTGATAAAGCTAAATACTCCAAGGTTGTGTAATACAACAGATTAATCATTGAGAAGAGTGAAATTATGCTGTTTTGAAAACTATGGCAGGTCAGATTTTCTGCCTAATTATATAAGAAGATTTCTCTAAAGAATACACATTATTTCAAAGACTTTTTGGCTGTGAAATAAGTTAAGGGTATTTCAAATGGCTTGTCTGCAAAGAAAGGTGAGATGTAGGGAATCACAGAAAGTCCAGGGGAAAATAGGTCAATATATACATTGCTGTATGGTGAACTAAGCCTTAGGCCAGCAACAATGGAGAGGACCTGACCCTTAGACACGTACAAGTAAGCTGGAATCTTCAAAAGTTCAAATCTTTATAAGTAAAAAGTTTTACTAAAATCAATAACCAAGTGTTTTAATTGACATCAGAAGATGAAAACAATAAACCCTGAGAACATGGAGAAAAGATAAATAAAGATATGAGCAGAACTTAATACAACAGAAAACGTATAAAATTCAGGTGATTTAGTAAGTCCAAAGAATCTTTGAAAAGATTTAAAAGACACACTTTGATTAAGGAAAACCAAAACATAAGTAAAGAATATACAGAAAGAGTCAGGACAATGTTAGAGCAGAGAATATATGAAATGCCAGTAAATTTGAACATTTCTGTCAAGTGGACCATTTCCTAGCTCCTAAAGTTTACCAACACTGACACAAGAGGAAATCATTTAAGGTCATCATGTCTGCCCTTGGCATTCTCGGAACGCCCTGGCCTCAGAATGCAGCCTCTGTAGTCCATGGTAACCTGCGGAGAGGGGGCGGGGCTGAGGGAGGTTGGAACACTGCCCTCACTGAGGGAGTGTGTGTGGCCATCTCTGCTGTGACTGAACAAAGGGCAGGGGAGCAGGGGGCCCAGGGCAGGGCCCACAGAGCCCGGCAGGCCCAGTGGAGTGTCACAAGATTTTAGGCCCAGGCCAAAGAGCGCCTTCTTGGTCTGCACAGCTGCCCAAACTCTCACCTTTCCACTCAGGCCGCCCTCTTACTTGAAGTGTGTGTGGAACTTGACCGTGCAGTATACCGCGCGGCACAGCTATGCATAGGTCTGGGCATCGTAGCTTCCTGCCAGGTGACCGAAGTTCGCAGGCAGATTGGTCCCTGGGACACACGCGGAGGGGCTCCTGCCCGGGTCACAGGCCGCCCACTGCCCCTGCCCCAGATCGGGGGCCGCAAAGCAGCCCTGTCTGAGTCCCCTGCCTCTAGAGGGAGTATTGGACCAACACTTGTAGAAAACGGGGTCCTTGCGGGCCACTCATTGGAGGGACACAAATAAATCTTTGCCGACTTTCTGCTGAAACTTACGAGCGTTCACACCTAAGCCTCTTACAACGTCAGCTGTTTAGCTAAACATGAGCTCATGATCTAAATTTACACAATATTGAAGAAAGCAGCTACAAGGGGAGACAATCAGCCAAAACCATCAATACCAGAATTAGATTCCCAAGGCCATCCATCAGATGTAGGAATAATCGGGTGCAAGGCAGAAAATATACATAAAACTGGAACTGAAACAAGGCACAAGGATGTTTTCAAAGACTGGTAGGATCTCTAAAACATTTTTCAAGGACATGTCATTGATAAAGCTAAATACTCCAAGGTTGTGTAATACAACAGATTAATCATTGAGAAGAGTGAAATTATGCTGTTTTGAAAACTATGGCAGGTCAGATTTTCTGCCTAATTATATAAGAAGATTTCTCTAAAAAATACACATTATTTCAAAGACTTATTGGCTGTGAAAGAAGTTAAGGGTATTTCAAATGGCTTGTCTGCAAAGAAAGGTGAGATGTAGGGAATCACAGAAAGTCTAGGGGAAAATAGGTCAATATATACATTGCTGTATGGTGAACTAAGCCTTAGGCCAGCAACAATGGAGAGGACCTGACCCTTAGACACGTACAAGTAAGCTGGAATCTTCAAAAGTTCAAATCTTTATAAGTAAAAAGATTTATTAAAATGAATAACCAAGTGTTTTAATTGACATCAGAAGATGAAAACAATAAACCCTGAGAACATGGAAAAAAGATAAATAAAGATATGAGCCGAACTTAATACAACAGAAAACGTATAAAATTCAGGTGATTGAGTAAGTCCAAAGAATCTTTGAAAAGATTTAAAAGACACACTTTGATTAAGGAAAACAAAAACATAAGTAAAGAATATACAGAAAGAGTCAGGACAATGTTAGAGCAGAGAATATATGAAATGCCAGTAAATTTGAACATTTCTGTCAAGTGGACCATTTCCTAGCTCCTAAAGTTTACCAACACTGACACAAGAGGAAATCATTTAAGGTCATCATGTCTGCCCTTGGCATTCTCGGAACGCCCTGGCCTCAGAATGCAGCCTCTGTAGTCCATGGTAACCTGCGGAGAGGGGGCGGGGCTGAGGGAGGTTGGAACACTGCCCTCAATGAGGGAGTGGGTGTGGCCATCTCTGCTGTGACTGAACAAAGGGCAGGGGAGCAGGGGGCCCAGGCCAGGGACCTCAGAGCCCGGCAGGCCCAGTGGAGTGTCACACGCTTTTAGGCCCAGGCCAAAGGGCGCCTTCTTTGTCTGCACAGCTGCCCAAACTCTCACCTTTCCACTCAGGCCGCCCTCTTACTTGAAGTGTGTGTGGAACGTGTCCGCGCAGTACACCGCGCTGCACAGCTAAGCATAGTTCTGGGCATCGTAGCTTCCTGCCAGGTGACCGAAGTTCGCAGGCAGATGGGTCCCTGGGACACACGCGGAGAGGCTCCGGCCCGGGTCACAGGCCGCCCATGGCCCCTGCCCCAGATCGGGGGCCGCAAAGCAGCCCTGTCTGAGTCCCCTGCCTCTAGAGGGAGTATTGGACCAACACTTGTAGAAAACGGGGTCCTTGAGGGCCACTCATTGGAGGGACACAAATAAATCTTTGCCGACTTTCTGCTGAAACTTACGAGCGTTCACACCTAAGCCTCTTACAAGGTCAGCTGTTTAGCTAAACATGAGCTCATGATCTAAATTTACACAATATTGAAGAAAGCAGCTACAAGGGGAGACAATCAGCCAAAACCATCAATACCAGAATTAGATTCCCAAGGCCATCCATCAGATGTAGGAATAATCGTGTGCAAGGCAGAAAATATACATAAAACTGGAACTGAAACAACGCACAAGGATGTTTTCAAAGACTGGTAGGATCTCTAAAACATTTTTCAAGGACATGTCATTGATAAAGCTAAATACTCCAAGGTTGTGTAATACAACAGATTAATCATTGAGAAGAGTGAAATTATGCTGTTTTGAAAACTATGGCAGGTCAGATTTTCTGCCTAATTATATAAGAAGATTTCTCTAAAGAATACACATTATTTCAAAGACTTATTGGCTGTGAAATAAGTTAAGGGTATTTCAAATGGCTTGTCTGCAAAGAAAGGTGTGATGTAGGGAATCACAGAAAGTCGAGGGGAAAATAGGTCAATATATACATTGCTGTATGGTGAACTAAGCCTTAGGCCAGCAACAATGGAGAGGACCTGACCCTTAGACACGTACAAGTAAGCTGGAATCTTCAAAAGTTCAAATCTTTATAAGTAAAAAGATTTACTAAAATCAATAACGAAGTGTTTTAATTGACATCAGAAGATGAAAACAATAAACCCTGAGAACATGGAGAAAAGATAAATAAAGATATGAGCAGAACTTAATACAACAGAAAACGTATAAAATTCAGGTGATTTAGTAAGTCCAAAGAATCTTTGAAAAGATTTAAAAGACACACTTTGATTAAGGAAAACCAAAACATAAGTAAAGAATATACAGAAAGAGTCAGGACAATGTTAGAACAGAGAATATATGAAATGCCAGTAAATTTGAACATTTCTGTCAAGTGGACCATTTCCTAGCTCCTAAAGTTTACCAACACTGACACAAGAGGAAATCATTTAAGGTCATCATGTCTGCCCTTGACATTCTCGGAACGCCCTGGCCTCAGAATGCAGCCTCTGTAGTCCATGGTAACCTGCGGAGAGGGGGCGGGGCTGAGGGAGGTTGGAACACTGCCCTCACTGAGGGAGTGGGTGTGGCCATCTCTGCTGTGACTGAACAAAGGGCAGGGGAGCAGGGATCCCAGGCTGGGCCCTCAGAGCCCGGCAGGCCCAGTGGAGTGTCACACGCTTTTAGGCCCAGGCCAAAGGGCGCCTTCTTTGTCTGCACAGCTGCCCAAACTCTCACCTTTCCACTCAGGCCGCCCTCTTACTTGAAGTGTGTGTGGAACGTGTCCGCGCAGTACACCGCGCTGCACAGCTAAGCATAGTTCTGGGCATCGTAGCTTTCTGCCAGGTGACCGAAGTTCGCAGGCAGATGGGTCCCTGGGACACACGCGGAGGGGCTCCTGCCCGGGTCACACTCCGCCCACTGCCCCTGCCCCAGATCGGGGGCCGCAAAGCAGCCCTGTCTGAGTCCCCTGCCTCTAGAGGGAGTATTGGACCAACACTTGTAGAAAACGGGGACCTTGCGGGCCACTCATTGGAGGGACACAAATAAATCTTTGCCAACATTTTGCTGAAACTTACGAGCGTTCATAACTAAGCCTCTTAAAAGGTCAGCTGTTTAGCTAAACATGAGCTCATGATCTAAATTTACACAATAATGAAGAAAGCAGCTACAAGGGGAGACAATCAGCCAAAACCATCAATACCAGAATTAGATTCCCAAGGCCATCCATCAGATGAAGGAATAATCGGGTGCAAGGCAGAAAATATACATAAAACTGGAACTGAAACAAGGCACAAGGATGTTTTAGAAGACTGGTAGGATCTCTAAAACATTTTTCAAGGACATGTCATTGATAAAGCTAAATACTCCAAGGTTGTGTAATACAACAGATTAATCATTGAGAAGAGTGAAATTATGCTGTTTTGAAAACTATGGCAGGTCAGATTTTCTGCCTAATTATATAAGAAGATTTCTCTAAAAAATACACATAATTTCAAAGACTTATTGGCTGTGAAATAAGTTAAGGGTATTTCAAATGGCTTGTCTGCAAAGAAAGGTGAGATGTAGGGAATCACAGAAAGTCGAGGGGAAAATAGGTTAACATATACATTGCTGTATGGTGAACTAAGCCTTAGGCTAGCAACAATGGAGAGGACGTGACCCTTAGACACGTACAAGTAAGCTGGAATCTTCAAAAGTTCAAATCTTTATAAGTAAAAAGATTTATTAAAATGAATAACCAAGTGTTTTAATTGACATCAGAAGATGAAAACGATAAACCCTGAGAACATAGAGAAAAGATAAATAAAGATATGAGCAGAACTTAATACAACAGAAAACGTATAAAATTGAGGTGATTTAGTAAGTCCAAAGAATCTTCTTTGAAAAGAATTAAAAGACACAATTTGATTAAGGAAAACAAAAACATAAGTAAAGAATATACAGAAAGAGTCAGGACAATGTTAGAGCAGAGAATATATGAAATGCCAGTAAATTTGAACATTTCTGTAAAGTGGACCATTTCCTAGCTCCTAAAGTTTACCAACACTGACACAAGAGGAAATCATTTAAGGTCATCATGTCTGCCCTTGGCATACTCGGAACGCCCTGGCCTCAGAATGCAGCCTCTGTAGTCCATGGTAACCTGCGGAGAGGGGGCGGGGCTGAGGGAGGTTGGAACACTGCCCTCACTGAGGGAGTGGGTGTGGCCATCTCTGCTGTGACTGAACAAAGGGCAGGGGAGCAGGGGGCCCAGGGCAGGGCCCTCATAGCCCGGCAGGCCCAGTGGAGTGTCACAAGCTTTTAGGCCCAGGCCAAAGGGTGCCTTCTTTGTCTGCACAGCTGCCCAAACTCTCACTTTTCCACTCAGGCCGCCCTCTTACTTGAAGTGTGTGTGGAACGTGTCCGCGCAGTATACCGCGCTGCACAGCTAAGCATAGGTCTGTGCATCGTAGCTTCCTGCCAGGTGACCGAAGTTCGCAGGCAGATGGGTCCCTGGGACACACGCGGAGAGGCTCCTGCCCGGGTCACAGGCCGCCCACTGCCCCTGCCCCAGATCGGGAGCCGCAAAGCAGCCCTGTCTGAGTCCCCTGCCTCTAGAGGGAGTATTGGACCAACACTTGTAGACAACGGGGTCCTTGCGGGCCACTCATTGGAGGGACACACATAAATCTTTGCCGACTTTCTGCTGAAACTTACGAGCGTTCACACCTAAGCCTCTTACAAGGTCAGCTGTTTAGCTAAACATGAGCTCATGATCTAAATTTACACAATATTGAAGAAAGCAGCTACAAGGGGAGACAATCAGCCAAAACCATCAATACCAGAATTAGATTCCCAAGGCCATCCATCAGATGTAGGAATAATCGGGTGCAAGGCAGAAAATATACATAAAACTGGAACTGAAACAAGGCACAAGGATGTTTTCAAAGACTGGTAGGATCTCTAAAACATTTTTCAAGGACATGTCATTGATAAAGCTAAATACTCCAAGGTTGTGTAATACAACAGATTAATCATTGAGAAGAGTGAAATTATGCTGTTTTGAAAACTATGGCAGGTCAGATTTTCTGCCTAATTATATAAGAAGATTTCTCTAAAAAATACACATTATTTCAAAGACTTATTGGCTGTGAAATAAGTTAAGGGTATTTCAAATGGCTTGTCTGCAAAGAAAGGTGAGATGTAGGGAATCACAGAAAGTCCAGGGGAAAATAGGTCAATATATACATTGCTGTATGGTGAACTAAGCCTTAGGCCAGCAACAATGGAGAGGACCTGACCCTTAGACACGTACAAGTAAGCTGGAATCTTCAAAAGTTCAAATCTTTATAAGTAAAAAGATTTATTAAAATCAATAACGAAGTGTTTTAATTGACATCAGAAGATGAAAACAATAAACCCTGAGAACATGGAGAAAAGATAAATAAAGATATGAGCAGAACTTAATACAACAGAAAACGTATAAAATTCAGGTGATTTAGTAAGTCCAAAGAATCTTTGAAAAGATTTAAAAGACACACTTTGATTAAGGAAAACCAAAACATAAGTAAAGAATATACAGAAAGAGTCAGGACAATGTTAGAACAGAGAATATATGAAATGCCAGTAAATTTGAACATTTCTGTCAAGTGGACCATTTCCTAGCTCCTAAAGTTTACCAACACTGACACAAGAGGAAATCATTTAAGGTCATCATGTCTGCCCTTGACATTCTCGGAACGCCCTGGCCTCAGAATGCAGCCTCTGTAGTCCATGGTAACCTGCGGAGAGGGGGCGGGGCTGAGGGAGGTTGGAACACTGCCCTCACTGAGGGAGTGGGTGTGGCCATCTCTGCTGTGACTGAACAAAGGGCAGGGGAGCAGGGATCCCAGGCTGGGCCCTCAGAGCCCGGCAGGCCCAGTGGAGTGTCACACGCTTTTAGGCCCAGGCCAAAGGGCGCCTTCTTTGTCTGCACAGCTGCCCAAACTCTCACCTTTCCACTCAGGCCGCCCTCTTACTTGAAGTGTGTGTGGAACGTGTCCGCGCAGTACACCGCGCTGCACAGCTAAGCATAGTTCTGGGCATCGTAGCTTTCTGCCAGGTGACCGAAGTTCACAGGCAGATGGGTCCCTGGGACACACGCGGAGGGGCTCCTGCCCGGGTCACACTCCGCCCACTGCCCCTGCCCCAGATCGGGGGCCGCAAAACAGCCCTGTCTGAGTCCCCTGCCTCTAGAGGGAGTATTGGACCAACACTTGTAGAAAACGGGGACCTTGCGGGCCACTCATTGGAGGGACACAAATAAATCTTTGCCAACATTTTGCTGAAACTTACGAGCGTTCATAACTAAGCCTCTTAAAAGGTCAGCTGTTTAGCTAAACATGAGCTCATGATCTATATTTACACAATAATGAAGAAAGCAGCTACAAGGGGAGACAATCAGCCAAAACCATCAATACCAGAATTAGATTCCCAAGGCCATCCATCAGATGAAGGAATAATCGGGTGCAAGGCAGAAAATATACATAAAACTGGAACTGAAACAAGGCACAAGGATGTTTTAGAAGACTGGTAGGATCTCTAAAACATTTTTCAAGGACATGTCATTGATAAAGCTAAATACTCCAAGGTTGTGTAATACAACAGATTAATCATTGAGAAGAGTGAAATTATGCTGTTTTGAAAACTATGGCAGGTCAGATTTTCTGCCTAATTATATAAGAAGATTTCTCTAAAAAATACACATAATTTCAAAGACTTATTGGCTGTGAAATAAGTTAAGGGTATTTCAAATGGCTTGTCTGCAAAGAAAGGTGAGATGTAGGGAATCACAGAAAGTCGAGGGGAAAATAGGTTAACATATACATTGCTGTATGGTGAACTAAGCCTTAGGCTAGCAACAATGGAGAGGACGTGACCCTTAGACACGTACAAGTAAGCTGGAATCTTCAAAAGTTCAAATCTTTATAAGTAAAAAGATTTATTAAAATGAATAACCAAGTGTTTTAATTGACATCAGAAGATGAAAACAATAAACCCTGAGAACATAGAGAAAAGATAAATAAAGATATGAGCAGAACTTAATACAACAGAAAACGTATAAAATTGAGGTGATTTAGTAAGTCCAAAGAATCTTCTTTGAAAAGAATTAAAAGACACAATTTGATTAAGGAAAACAAAAACATAAGTAAAGAATATACAGAAAGAGTCAGGACAATGTTAGAGCAGAGAATATATGAAGTGCCAGTAAATTTGAACATTTCTGTAAAGTGGACCATTTCCTAGCTCCTAAAGTTTACCAACACTGACACAAGAGGAAATCATTTAAGGTCATCATGTCTGCCCTTGGCATACTCGGAACGCCCTGGCCTCAGAATGCAGCCTCTGTAGTCCATGGTAACCTGCGGAGAGGGGGCGGGGCTGAGGGAGGTTGGAACACTGCCCTCACTGAGGGAGTGGGTGTGGCCATCTCTGCTGTGACTGAACAAAGGGCAGGGGAGCAGGGGGCCCAGGGCAGGGCCCTCATAGCCCGGCAGGCCCAGTGGAGTGTCACAAGCTTTTAGGCCCAGGCCAAAGGGCGCCTTCTTTGTCTGCACAGCTGCCCAAACTCTCACTTTTCCACTCAGGCCGCCCTCTTACTTGAAGTGTGTGTGGAACGTGTCCGCGCAGTATACCGCGCTGCACAGCTAAGCATAGGTCTGTGCATCGTAGCTTCCTGCCAGGTGACCGAAGTTCGCAGGCAGATGGGTCCCTGGGACACACGCGGAGAGGCTCCTGCCCGGGTCACAGGCCGCCCACAGCCCCTGCCCCAGATCGGGAGCCGCAAAGCAGCCCTGTCTGAGTCCCCTGCCTCTAGAGGGAGTATTGGACCAACACTTGTAGAAAACGGGGTCCTTGCGGGCCACTCATTGGAGGGACACAAATAAATCTTTGCCGACTTTCTGCTGAAACTTACGAGCGTTCACACCTAAGCCTCTTACAAGGTCAGCTGTTTAGCTAAACATGAGCTCATGATCTAAATTTACACAATATTGAAGAAAGCAGCTACAAGGGGAGACAATCAGCCAAAACCATCAATACCAGAATTAGATTCCCAAGGCCATCCATCAGATGTAGGAATAATCGGGTGCAAGGCAGAAAATATACATAAAACTGGAACTGAAACAAGGCACAAGGATGTTTTCAAAGACTGGTAGGATCTCTAAAACATTTTTCAAGGACATGTCATTGATAAAGCTAAATACTCCAAGGTTGTGTAATACAACAGATTAATCATTGAGAAGAGTGAAATTATGCTGTTTTGAAAACTATGGCAGGTCAGATTTTCTGCCTAATTATATAAGAAGATTTCTCTAAAAAATACACATTATTTCAAAGACTTATTGGCTGTGAAATAAGTTAAGGGTATTTCAAATGGCTTGTCTGCAAAGAAAGGTGAGATGTAGGGAATCACAGAAAGTCGAGGGGAAAATAGGTCAATATATACATTGCTGTATGGTGAACTAAGCCTTAGGCCAGCAACAATGGAGAGGACCTGACCCTTAGACACGTACAAGTAAGCTGGAATCTTCAAAAGTTCAAATCTTTATAAGTAAAAAGATTTATTAAAATGAATAACCAAGTGTTTTAATTGACATCAGAAGATGAAAACAATAAACCCTGAGAACATAGAGAAAAGATAAATAAAGATATGAGCAGAACTTAATACAACAGAAAACGTATAAAATTGAGGTGATTTAGTAAGTCCAAAGAATCTTCTTTGAAAAGATTTAAAAGACACACTTTGATTAAGGAAAACCAAAACATAAGTAAAGAATATACAGAAAGAGTCAGGACAATGTTAGAGCAGAGAATATATGAAATGCCAGTAAATTTGAACATTTCTGTAAAGTGGACCATTTCCTAGCTCCTAAAGTTTACCAACACTGACACAAGAGGAAATCATTTAAGGTCATCATGTCTGCCCTTGGCATTCTCGGAACGCCCTGGCCTCAGAATGCAGCCTCTGTAGTCCATGGTAACCTGCGGAGAGTGGGCGGGGCTGAGGGAGGTTGGAACACTGCCCTCACTGAGGGAGTGTGTGTGGCCATCTCTGCTGTGACTGAACAAAGGGCAGGGGAGCAGGGGGCCCAGGGCAGGGCCCTCAGAGCCCGGCAGGCCCAGTGGAGTGTCACAAGCTTTTAGGCCCAGGCCAAAGGGCGCCTTCTTTGTCTGCACAGCTGCCCAAACTCTCACCTTTCCACTCAGGCCGCCCTCTTACTTGAAGTGTGAGTGGAACGTGTCCGCGCAGTACACCGCGCTGCACAGCTAAGCATAGTTCTGGGCATCGTAGCTTCCTGCTAGTTGACCGAAGTTCGCAGGCAGATGGGTCCCTGGGACACACGCGGAGAGGCTCCGGCCCGGGTCACAGGCCGCCCATGGCCCCTGCCCCAGATCGGGGGACGCAAAGCAGCCCTCTCTGAGTCCCCTGCCTCTAGAGGGAGTATTGGACCAACACTTGTAGAAAACGGGGTCCTTGCGGGCCACTCATTGGAGGGACACATATAAATCTTTGCCGACTTTCTGCTGAAACTTACGAGCGTTCACACCTAAGCCTCTTACAAGGTCAGCTGTTTAGCTAAACATGAGCTCATGATCTAAATTTACACAATATTGAAGAAAGCAGCTACAAGGGGAGACAGTCAGCCAAAACCATCAATACCAGAATTAGATTCCCAAGGCCATCCATCAGATGTAGGAATAATCGGGTGCAAGGCAGAAAATATACATAAAACTGGAACTGAAACAAGGCACAAGGATGTTTTCAAAGACTGGTAGGATCTCTCAAACATTTTTCAAGGACATGTCATTGATAAAGCTAAATACTCCAAGGTTGTGTAATACAACAGATTAATCATTGAGAAGAGTGAAATTATGCTGTTTTGAAAACTATGGCAGGTCAGATTTTCTGCCTAATTATATAAGAAGATTTCTCTAAAAAATACACATTATTTCAAAGACTTATTGGCTGTGAAATAAGTTAAGGGTATTTCAAATGGCTTGTCTGCAAAGAAAGGTGAGATGTAGGGAATCACAGAAAGTCGAGGGGAAAATAGGTCAATATATACATTGCTGTATGGTGAACTAAGCCTTAGGCCAGCAACAATGGAGAGGACCTGACCCTTAGACACGTACAAGTAAGCTGGAATCTTCAAAAGTTCAAATCTTTATAAGTAAAAAGATTTATTAAAATGAATAACCAAGTGTTTTAATTGACATCAGAAGATGAAAACAATAAACCCTGAGAACATAGAGAAAAGATAAATAAAGATATGAGCAGAACTTAATACAACATAAAACGTATAAAATTCAGGTGATTTAGTAAGTCCAAAGAATCTTCTTTGAAAAGATTTAAAAGACACACTTTGATTAAGGAAAACCAAAACATAAGTAAAGAATATACAGAAAGAGTCAGGACAATGTTAGAGCAGAGAATATATGAAATGCCAGTAAATTTGAACATTTCTGTAAAGTGGACCATTTCCTAGCTCCTAAAGTTTACCAACACTGACACAAGAGGAAATCATTTAAGGTCATCATGTCTGCCCTTGGCATTCTCGGAACGCCCTGGCCTCAGAATGCAGCCTCTATAGTCCATGGTAACCTGCGGAGAGGGGGCGGGGCTGAGGGAGGTTGGAACACTGCCCTCACTGAGGGAGTGGGTGTGGCCATCTCTGCTGTGACTGAACAAAGGGCAGGGGAGCAGGGGGCCCAGGCCAGGGCCCTCAGAGCCCGGCAGGCCCAGTGGAGTGTCACAAGCTTTTAGGCCCAGGCCAAAGGGCGCCTTCTTTGTCTGCACAGCTGCCCAAACTCTCACCTTTCCACTCAGGCCGCCCTCTTACTTGAAGTGTGTGTGGAACGTGTCCGCGCAGTACACCGCGCTGCACAGCTAAGCATAGTACTGGGCATCGTAGCTTCCTGCCAGGTGACCGAAGTTCGCAGGCAGATGGGTCCCTGGGACACACGCGGAGAGGCTCCGGCCCGGGTCACAGGCCGCCCATGGCCCCTGCCCCAGATCGGGGGCCGCAAAGCAGCCCTGTCTGAGTCCCCTGCCTCTAGAGGGAGTATTGGACAAACACTTGTAGAAAACGGGGTCCTTGAGGGCCACTCATTGGAGGGACACATATAAATCTTTGCCGACTTTCTGCTGAAACTTACGAGCGTTCACACCTAAGCCTCTTACAAGGTCAGCTGTTTAGCTAAACATGAGCTCATGATCTAAATTTACACAATATTGAAGAAAGCAGCTACAAGGGGAGACAATCAGCCAAAACCATCAATACCAGAATTAGATTCCCAAGGCCATCCATCAGATGTAGGAATAATCGGGTGCAAGGCAGAAAATATACATAAAACTGGAACTGAAACAAGGCACAAGGATGTTTTCAAAGACTGGTAGGATCTCTAAAACATTTTTCAAGGACATGTCATTGATAAAGCTAAATACTCCAAGGTTGTGTAATACAACAGATTAATCATTGAGAAGAGTGAAATTATGCTGCTTTGAAAACTATGGCAGGTCAGATTTTCTGCCTAATTATAGAAGAAGATTTCTCTAAAAAATACACATTATTTCAAAGACTTATTGGCTGTGAAATAAGTTAAGGGTATTTCAAATGGCTTGTCTGCAAAGAAAGGTGAGATGTAGGGAATCACAGAAAGTCGAGGGGAAAATAGGTCAATATATACATTGCTGTATGGTGAACTAAGCCTTAGGCCAGCAACAATGGAGAGGACCTGACCCTTAGACACGAACAAGTAAGCTGGAATCTTCAAAAGTTCAAATCTTTATAAGTAAAAAGATTTATTAAAATGAATAACCAAGTGTTTTAATTGACATCAGAAGATGAAAACAATAAACCCTGAGAACATGGAGAAAAGATAAATAAAGATATGAGCAGAACTTAATACAACAGAAAACGTATAAAATTCAGGTGATTTAGTAAGTCCAAAGAATTTTCTTTGAAAAGAATTAAAAGACACACTTTGATTAAGGAAAACCAAAACATAAGTAAAGAATATACAGAAAGAGTCAGGACAATGTTAGAGCAGAGAATATATGAAATGCCAGTAAATTTGAACATTTCTGTAAAGTGGACCATTTCCTAGCTCCTAAAGTTTACCAACACTGACACAAGAGGAAATCATTTAAGGTCATCATGTCTGCCCTTGGCATTCTCGGAACGCCCTGGCCTCAGAATGCAGCCTCTGTAGTCCATGGTAACCTGCGGAGAGGGGGCGGGGCTGAGGGAGGTTGGAACACTGCCCTCACTGAGGGAGTGGGTGTGGCCATCTCTGCTGTGACTGAACAAAGGGCAGGGGAGCAGGGGGCCCAGGGCAGGGCCCTCAGAGCCCGGCAGGCCCAGTGGAGTGTCACAAGTTTTTAGGCCCAGGCCAAAGGGTGCCTTCTTTGTCTGCACAGCTGCCCAAACTCTCACCTTTCCACTCAGGCCGCCCTCTTACTTGAAGTGTGTGTGGAACGTGTCTGCGCAGTACACCGCGCTGCACAGCTAAGCATAGTTCTGGGCATCGTAGATTCCTGCATGGTGACCGAAGTTCGCAGGCAGATGGGACCCTGGGACACACGCGGAGGGGCTCCTGCACGGGTCACACTCCGCCCACTGCCCCTACCCCAGACCGGGGGCCGCAAAGCAGCCCTGTCTGAGTCCCCTGCCTCTAGCGGGAGTATTGGACCAACACTTGTAGAAAACGGGGCCCTTGCGGGCCACTCGTTGGAGGGACACAAATAAATCTTTGCCGACTTTTTGCTGAAACTTACGAGCGTTCATACCTAAGCCTCTTAAAAGGTCAGCTGTTTAGCTAAACATGAGCTCATGATCTAAATTTACACAATAAAGAAGAAAGCAGCTACAAGGGGAGACAATCAGCCAAAACCATCAATACCAGAATTAGATTCCCAAGGCCATCCATCAGATGAAGGAATAATCGGGTGCAAGGCAGAAAATATACATAAAACTGGAACTGAAACAAGGCACAAGGATGTTTTAGAAGACTGGTAGGATCTCTAAAACATTTTTCAAGGACATGTCATTGATAAAGCTAAATACTCCAAGGTTGTGTAATACAACAGATTAATCATTGAGAAGAGTGAAATTATGCTGTTTTGAAAACTATGGCAGGTCAGATTTTCTGCCTAATTATATAAGAAGATTTCTCTAAAAAATACACATTATTTCAAAGACTTATTGGCTGTGAAATAAGTTAAGGGTATTTCAAATGGCTTGTCTGCAAAGAAAGGTGAGATGTAGGGAATCACAGAAAGTCGAGGGGAAAATAGGTTAATATATACATTGCTGTATGGTGAACTAAGCCTTAGGCTAGCAACAATGGAGAGGACGTGACCCTTAGACACGTACAAGTAAGCTGGAATCTTCAAAAGTTCAAATCTTTATAAGTAAAAAGATTTATTAAAATGAATAACCAAGTGTTTTAATTGACATCAGAAGATGAAAACAATAAACCCTGAGAACATAGAGAAAAGATAAATAAAGATATGAGCAGAACTTAATACAACAGAAAACGTATAAAATTGAGGTGATTTAGTAAGTCCAAAGAATCTTCTTTGAAAAGAATTAAAAGACACAATTTGATTAAAGAAAACCAAAACATATGTAAAGAATATACAGAAAGAGTCAGGACAATGTTAGAGCAGAGAATATATGAAATGCCAGTAAATTTGAACATTTCTGTAAAGTGGACCATTTCCTAGCTCCTAAAGTTTACCATCACTGACACAATAGGAAATCATTTAAGGTCATCATGTCTGCCCTTGGCATTCTCGGAACGCCCTGGCCTCAGAATGCAGACTCTGTAGTCCATGGTAACCTGCGGAGAGGGGGCGGGGCTGAGGGAGGTTGGAACACTGCCCTCACTGAGGGAGTGGGTGTGGCCATCTCTGCTGTGACTGAACAAAGGGCAGGGGAGCAGGGGGCCCAGGGCAGGGCCCTCAGAGCCCGGCAGGCCCAGTGGAGTGTCACACGCTTTTAGGCCCAGGCCAAAGGGCGCCTTCTTTGTCTGCACAGCTGCCCAAACTCTCACCTTTCCACTCAGGCCGCCCTCTTACTTGAAGTGTGTGTGGAACGTGTCCGTGCAGTATACCGCGCTGCACAGCTAAGCATAGGTCTGGGCATCGTAGCTTCCTGCCAGGTGACCGAAGTTCGCAGGCAGATGGGTCCCTGGGACACACGCGGAGAGGCTCCTGCCCGGGTCACAGGCCGCTCACTGCCCCTGCCCCAGATCGGGAGCCGCAAAGCAGCCCTGTCTGAGTCCCCTGCCTCTAGAGGGAGTATTGGACCAACACTTGTAGAAAACGGGGTCCTTGCGGGCCACTCATTGGAGGGACACAAATAAATCTTTGCCGACTTTCTGCTGAAACTTACGAGCGTTCACACCTAAGCCTCTTACAAGGTCAGCTGTTTAGCTAAACATGAGCTCATGATCTAAATTTACACAATATTGAAGAAAGCAGCTACAAGGGGAGACAATCAGCCAAAACCATCAATACCAGAATTAGATTCCCAAGGCCATCCATCAGATGTAGGAATAATCGGGTGCAAGGCAGAAAATATACATAAAACTGGAACTGAAACAAGGCACAAGGATGTTTTTAAAGACTGGTAGGATCTCTCAAACATTTTTCAAGGACATGTCATTGATAAAGCTAAATACTCCAAGTTTGTGTAATACAACAGATTAATCATTGAGAAGAGTGAAATTATGCTGTTTTGAAAACTATGGCAGGTCAGATTTTCTGCCTACTTATATAAGAAGATTTCTCTAAAAAAATACACATTATTTCAAAGACTTATTGGCTGTGAAATAAGTTAAGGGTATTTCAAATGGCTTGTCTGCAAAGAAAGGTGAGATGTAGGGAATCACAGAAAGTCGAGGGGAAAATAGGTCAATATATACATTGCTGTATGGTGAACTAAGCCTTAGGCCAGCAACAATGGAGAGGACCTGATCCTTAGACACGTACAAGTAAGCTGGAATCTTCAAAAGTTCAAATCTTTATAAGTAAAAAGATTTATTAAAATGAATAACCAAGTGTTTTAATTGACATCAGAAGATGAAAACAATAAACCCTGAGAACATAGAGAAAAGATAAATAAAGATATGAGCAGAACTTAATACAACAGAAAACGTATAAAATTCAGGTGATTTAGTAAGTCCAAAGAATCTTTGAAAAGATTTAAAAGACACACTTTGATTAAGGAAAACCAAAACATAAGTAAAGAATATACAGAAAGAGTCAGGACAATGTTAGAGCAGAGAATATATGAAATGCCAGTAAATTTGAACATTTCTGTAAAGTGGACCATTTCCTAGCTCCTAAAGTTTACCAACACTGACACAAGAGGAAATCATTTAAGGTCATCATGTCTGCCCTTGGCATTCTCGGAACGCCCTGGCCTCAGAATGCACTCTGTAGTCCATGGTAACCTGCGGAGAGGGGGCGGGGCTGAGGGAGGTTGGAACACTGCCCTCACTGAGGGAGTGGGTGTGGCCATCTCTGCTGTGACTGAACAAAGGGCAGGGGAGCAGGGAGCCCAGGGCAGGGCCCTCAGAGCCCGGCAGGCCCAGTGGAGTGTCACATGCTTTTAGGCCCAGGCCAAAGGGTGCCTTCTTTGTCTGCACAGCTGCCCAAACTCTCACCTTTCCACTCAGGCCGCCCTCTTACTTGAAGTGTGTGTGGAACGTGTCCGTGCAGTATACCGCGCTGCACAGCTAAGCATAGGTCTGGGCATCGTAGCTTCCTGCCAGGTGACCGAAGTTCGCAGGCAGATGGGTCCCTGGGACACACGCGGAGAGGCTCCTGCCCGGGTCACAGGCCGCTCACTGCCCCTGCCCCAGATCGGGAGCCGCAAAGCAGCCCTGTCTGAGTCCCCTGCCTCTAGAGGGAGTATTGGACCAACACTTGTAGAAAACGGGGTCCTTGCGGGCCACTCATTGGAGGGACACAAATAAATCTTTGCCGACTTTCTGCTGAAACTTACGAGCGTTCACACCTAAGCCTCTTACAAGGTCAGCTGTTTAGCTAAACATGAGCTCATGATCTAAATTTACACAATATTGAAGAAAGCAGCTACAAGGGGAGACAATCAGCCAAAACCATCAATACCAGAATTAGATTCCCAAGGCCATCCATCAGATGTAGGAATAATCGGGTGCAAGGCAGAAAATATACATAAAACTGGAACTGAAACAAGGCACAGGGATGTTTTCAAAGACTGGTAGGATCTCTCAAACATTTTTCAAGGACATGTCATTGATAAAGCTAAATACTCCAAGGTTGTGTAATACAACAGATTAATCATTGAGAAGAGTGAAATTATGCTGTTTTGAAAACTATGGCAGGTCAGATTTTCTGCCTAATTATATAAGAAGATTTCTCTAAAAAATACACATTATTTCAAAGACTTATTGGCTGTGAAATAAGTTAAGGGTATTTCAAATGGCTTGTCTGCAAAGAAAGGTGAGATGTAGGGAATCACAGAAAGTCGAGGGGAAAATAGGTTAATATATACATTGCTGTATGGTGAACTAAGCCTTAGGCTAGCAACAATGGAGAGGACGTGACCCTTAGACACGTACAAGTAAGCTGGAATCTTCAAAAGTTCAAATCTTTATAAGTAAAAAGATTTATTAAAATGAATAACCAAGTGTTTTAATTGACATCAGAAGATGAAAACAATAAACCCTGAGAACATAGAGAAAAGATAAATAAAGATATGAGCAGAACTTAATACAACAGAAAACGTATAAAATTGAGGTGATTTAGTAAGTCCAAAGAATCTTCTTTGAAAAGAATTAAAAGACACAATTTGATTAAAGAAAACCAAAACATATGTAAAGAATATACAGAAAGAGTCAGGACAATGTTAGAGCAGAGAATATATGAAATGCCAGTAAATTTGAACATTTCTGTAAAGTGGACCATTTCCTAGCTCCTAAAGTTTACCAACACTGACACAAGAGGAAATCATTTAAGGTCATCATGTCTGCCCTTGGCATTCTCGGAACGCCCTGGCCTCAGAATGCAGCCTCTGTAGTCCATGGTAACCTGCGGAGAGGGGGCGGGGCTGAGGGAGGTTGGAACACTGCCCTCACTGAGGGAGTGGGTGTGGCCATCTCTGCTGTGACTGAACAAAGGGCAGGGGAGCAGGGAGCCCAGGGCAGGGCCCTCAGAGCCCGGCAGGCCCAGTGGAGTGTCACAAGATTTTAGGCCCATGCCAAAGGGCGCCTTCTTGGTCTGCACAGCTGCCCAAACTCTCACCTTTCCACTCAGGCCGCCCTCTTACTTGAAGTGTGTGTGGAACGTGTCCGTGCAGTATACCGCGCTGCACAGCTATGCATAGGTCTGGTCATCGTAGCTTCCTGCCAGGTGACCGAAGTTCGCAGGCAGATGTGTCCCTGGGACACACGCGGAGGGGCTCCTGCCCGGGTCACAGGCCGCCCACTGCCCCTGCCCCAGATCGGGGGCCGCAAAGCAGCCCTGTATGAGTCCCCTGCCTCTAGAGGGAGTATTGGAGCAACACTTGTAGAAAACGGGGTCCTTGCGGGCCACTCATTGGAGGGACACAAATAAATCTTTGCCGACTTTCTGCTGAAACTTACGAGCGTTCACACCTAAGCCTCTTACAAGGTCAGCTGTTTAGCTAAACATGAGCTCATGATCTAAATTTACACAATATTGAAGAAAGCAGCTACAAGGGGAGACAATCAGCCAAAACCATCAATACCAGAATTAGATTCCCAAGGCCATCCATCAGATGTAGGAATAATCGGGTGCAAGGCAGAAAATATACATAAAACTGGAACTGAAACAAGGCACAAGGATGTTTTCAAAGACTGGTAGGATCTCTCAAACATTTTTCAAGGACATGTCATTGATAAAGCTAAATACTCCAAGGTTGTGTAATACAACAGATTAATCATTGAGAAGAGTGAAATTATGCTGTTTTGAAAACTATGGCAGGTCAGATTTTCTGCCTAATTATATAAGAAGATTTCTCTAAAAAAATACACATTATTTGAAAGACTTTTTGGCTGTGAAATAAGTTAAGGGTATTTCAAATGGCTTGTCTGCAAAGAAAGGTGAGATGTAGGGAATCACAGAAAGTCGAGGGGAAAATAGGTCAATATATACATTGCTGTATGGTGAACTAAGCCTTAGGCCAGCAACAATGGAGAGGACCTGACCCTTAGACACGTACAAGTAAGCTGGAATCTTCAAAAGTTCAAATCTTTATAAGTAAAAAGATTTATTAAAATGAATAACCAAGTGTTTTAATTGACATCAGAAGATGAAAACAATAAACCCTGAGAACATAGAGAAAAGATAAATAAAGATATGAGCAGAACTTAATACAACAGAAAACGTATAAAATTGAGGTGATTTAGTAAGTCCAAAGAATCTTCTTTGAAAAGATTTAAAAGACACACTTTGATTAAGGAAAACCAAAACATAAGTAAAGAATATACAGAAAGAGTCAGGACAATGTTAGAGCAGAGAATATATGAAATGCCAGTAAATTTGAACATTTCTGTCAAGTGGACCATTTCCTAGCTCCTAAAGTTTACCAACACTGACACAAGAGGAAATCATTTAAGGTCATCATGTCTGCCCTTGGCATTCTCGGAACGCCCTGGCCTCAGAATGCAGCCTCTGTAGTCCATGGTAACCTGCGGAGAGGGGGCGGGGCTGAGGGAGGTTGGAACACTGCCCTCACTGAGGGAGTGGGTGTGGCCATCTCTGCTGTGACTGAACAAAGGGCAGGGGAGCAGGGGGCCCAGGCCAGGGCCCTCAGAGCCCGGCAGGCCCAGTGGAGTGTCACAAGCTTTTAGGCCCAGGCCAAAGGGTGCCTTCTTTGTCTGCACAGCTGCCCAAACTCTCACCTTTCCACTCAGGCCGCCCTCTTACTTGAAGTGTGTGTGGAACGTGTCCGCGCAGTACACCGCGCTGCACAGCTAAGCATAGTACTGGGCATCGTAGCTTCCTGCCAGGTGACCGAAGTTCGCAGGCAGATGGGTCCCTGGGACACACGCGGAGAGGCTCCGGCCCGGGTCACAGGCCGCCCATGGCCCCTGCCCCAGATCGGGGGCCGCAAAGCAGCCCTGTCTGAGTCCCCTGCCTCTAGAGGGAGTATTGGACAAACACTTGTAGAAAACGGGGTCCTTGAGGGCCACTCATTGGAGGGACACATATAAATCTTTGCCGACTTTCTGCTGAAACTTACGAGCGTTCACACCTAAGCCTCTTACAAGGTCAGCTGTTTAGCTAAACATGAGCTCATGATCTAAATTTACACAATATTGAAGAAAGCAGCTACAAGGGGAGACAATCAGCCAAAACCATCAATACCAGAATTAGATTCCCAAGGCCATCCATCAGATGTAGGAATAATCGGGTGCAAGGCAGAAAATATACATAAAACTGGAACTGAAACAAGGCACAAGGATGTTTTCAAAGACTGGTAGGATCTCTAAAACATTTTTCAAGGACATGTCATTGATAAAGCTAAATACTCCAAGGTTGTGTAATACAACAGATTAATCATTGAGAAGAGTGAAATTATGCTGCTTTGAAAACTATGGCAGGTCAGATTTTCTGCCTAATTATAGAAGAAGATTTCTCTAAAAAATACACATTATTTCAAAGACTTATTGGCTGTGAAATAAGTTAAGGGTATTTCAAATGGCTTGTCTGCAAAGAAAGGTGAGATGTAGGGAATCACAGAAAGTCGAGGGGAAAATAGGTCAATATATACATTGCTGTATGGTGAACTAAGCCTTAGGCCAGCAACAATGGAGAGGACCTGACCCTTAGACACGAACAAGTAAGCTGGAATCTTCAAAAGTTCAAATCTTTATAAGTAAAAAGATTTATTAAAATGAATAACCAAGTGTTTTAATTGACATCAGAAGATGAAAACAATAAACCCTGAGAACATGGAGAAAAGATAAATAAAGATATGAGCAGAACTTAATACAACAGAAAACGTATAAAATTCAGGTGATTTAGTAAGTCCAAAGAATTTTCTTTGAAAAGAATTAAAAGACACACTTTGATTAAGGAAAACCAAAACATAAGTAAAGAATATACAGAAAGAGTCAGGACAATGTTAGAGCAGAGAATATATGAAATGCCAGTAAATTTGAACATTTCTGTAAAGTGGACCATTTCCTAGCTCCTAAAGTTTACCAACACTGACACAAGAGGAAATCATTTAAGGTCATCATGTCTGCCCTTGGCATTCTCGGAACGCCCTGGCCTCAGAATGCAGCCTCTGTAGTCCATGGTAACCTGCGGAGAGGGGGCGGGGCTGAGGGAGGTTGGAACACTGCCCTCACTGAGGGAGTGGGTGTGGCCATCTCTGCTGTGACTGAACAAAGGGCAGGGGAGCAGGGGGCCCAGGGCAGGGCCCTCAGAGCCCGGCAGGCCCAGTGGAGTGTCACAAGTTTTTAGGCCCAGGCCAAAGGGTGCCTTCTTTGTCTGCACAGCTGCCCAAACTCTCACCTTTCCACTCAGGCCGCCCTCTTACTTGAAGTGTGTGTGGAACGTGTCTGCGCAGTACACCGCGCTGCACAGCTAAGCATAGTTCTGGGCATCGTAGATTCCTGCATGGTGACCGAAGTTCGCAGGCAGATGGGACCCTGGGACACACGCGGAGGGGCTCCTGCACGGGTCACACTCCGCCCACTGCCCCTACCCCAGACCGGGGGCCGCAAAGCAGCCCTGTCTGAGTCCCCTGCCTCTAGCGGGAGTATTGGACCAACACTTGTAGAAAACGGGGCCCTTGCGGGCCACTCGTTGGAGGGACACAAATAAATCTTTGCCGACTTTTTGCTGAAACTTACGAGCGTTCATACCTAAGCCTCTTAAAAGGTCAGCTGTTTAGCTAAACATGAGCTCATGATCTAAATTTACACAATAAAGAAGAAAGCAGCTACAAGGGGAGACAATCAGCCAAAACCATCAATACCAGAATTAGATTCCCAAGGCCATCCATCAGATGAAGGAATAATCGGGTGCAAGGCAGAAAATATACATAAAACTGGAACTGAAACAAGGCACAAGGATGTTTTAGAAGACTGGTAGGATCTCTAAAACATTTTTCAAGGACATGTCATTGATAAAGCTAAATACTCCAAGGTTGTGTAATACAACAGATTAATCATTGAGAAGAGTGAAATTATGCTGTTTTGAAAACTATGGCAGGTCAGATTTTCTGCCTAATTATATAAGAAGATTTCTCTAAAAAATACACATTATTTCAAAGACTTATTGGCTGTGAAATAAGTTAAGGGTATTTCAAATGGCTTGTCTGCAAAGAAAGGTGAGATGTAGGGAATCACAGAAAGTCGAGGGGAAAATAGGTTAATATATACATTGCTGTATGGTGAACTAAGCCTTAGGCTAGCAACAATGGAGAGGACGTGACCCTTAGACACGTACAAGTAAGCTGGAATCTTCAAAAGTTCAAATCTTTATAAGTAAAAAGATTTATTAAAATGAATAACCAAGTGTTTTAATTGACATCAGAAGATGAAAACAATAAACCCTGAGAACATAGAGAAAAGATAAATAAAGATATGAGCAGAACTTAATACAACAGAAAACGTATAAAATTGAGGTGATTTAGTAAGTCCAAAGAATCTTCTTTGAAAAGAATTAAAAGACACAATTTGATTAAAGAAAACCAAAACATATGTAAAGAATATACAGAAAGAGTCAGGACAATGTTAGAGCAGAGAATATATGAAATGCCAGTAAATTTGAACATTTCTGTAAAGTGGACCATTTCCTAGCTCCTAAAGTTTACCATCACTGACACAATAGGAAATCATTTAAGGTCATCATGTCTGCCCTTGGCATTCTCGGAACGCCCTGGCCTCAGAATGCAGACTCTGTAGTCCATGGTAACCTGCGGAGAGGGGGCGGGGCTGAGGGAGGTTGGAACACTGCCCTCACTGAGGGAGTGGGTGTGGCCATCTCTGCTGTGACTGAACAAAGGGCAGGGGAGCAGGGGGCCCAGGGCAGGGCCCTCAGAGCCCGGCAGGCCCAGTGGAGTGTCACACGCTTTTAGGCCCAGGCCAAAGGGCGCCTTCTTTGTCTGCACAGCTGCCCAAACTCTCACCTTTCCACTCAGGCCGCCCTCTTACTTGAAGTGTGTGTGGAACGTGTCCGTGCAGTATAACGCGCTGCACAGCTAAGCATAGGTCTGGGCATCGTAGCTTCCTGCCAGGTGACCGAAGTTCGCAGGCAGATGGGTCCCTGGGACACACGCGGAGAGGCTCCTGCCCGGGTCACAGGCCGCTCACTGCCCCTGCCCCAGATCGGGAGCCGCAAAGCAGCCCTGTCTGAGTCCCCTGCCTCTAGAGGGAGTATTGGACCAACACTTGTAGAAAACGGGGTCCTTGCGGGCCACTCATTGGAGGGACACAAATAAATCTTTGCCGACTTTCTGCTGAAACTTACGAGCGTTCACACCTAAGCCTCTTACAAGGTCAGCTGTTTAGCTAAACATGAGCTCATGATCTAAATTTACACAATATTGAAGAAAGCAGCTACAAGGGGAGACAATCAGCCAAAACCATCAATACCAGAATTAGATTCCCAAGGCCATCCATCAGATGTAGGAATAATCGGGTGCAAGGCAGAAAATATACATAAAACTGGAACTGAAACAAGGCACAAGGATGTTTTTAAAGACTGGTAGGATCTCTCAAACATTTTTCAAGGACATGTCATTGATAAAGCTAAATACTCCAAGGTTGTGTAATACAACAGATTAATCATTGAGAAGAGTGAAATTATGCTGTTTTGAAAACTATGGCAGGTCAGATTTTCTGCCTAATTATATAAGAAGATTTCTCTAAAAAAATACACATTATTTCAAAGACTTATTGGCTGTGAAATAAGTTAAGGGTATTTCAAATGGCTTGTCTGCAAAGAAAGGTGAGATGTAGGGAATCACAGAAAGTCGAGGGGAAAATAGGTCAATATATACATTGCTGTATGGTGAACTAAGCCTTAGGCCAGCAACAATGGAGAGGACCTGATCCTTAGACACGTACAAGTAAGCTGGAATCTTCAAAAGTTCAAATCTTTATAAGTAAAAAGATTTATTAAAATGAATAACCAAGTGTTTTAATTGACATCAGAAGATGAAAACAATAAACCCTGAGAACATAGAGAAAAGATAAATAAAGATATGAGCAGAACTTAATACAACAGAAAACGTATAAAATTCAGGTGATTTAGTAAGTCCAAAGAATCTTTGAAAAGATTTAAAAGACACACTTTGATTAAGGAAAACCAAAACATAAGTAAAGAATATACAGAAAGAGTCAGGACAATGTTAGAGCAGAGAATATATGAAATGCCAGTAAATTTGAACATTTCTGTAAAGTGGACCATTTCCTAGCTCCTAAAGTTTACCAACACTGACACAAGAGGAAATCATTTAAGGTCATCATGTCTGCCCTTGGCATTCTCGGAACGCCCTGGCCTCAGAATGCACTCTGTAGTCCATGGTAACCTGCGGAGAGGGGGCGGGGCTGAGGGAGGTTGGAACACTGCCCTCACTGAGGGAGTGGGTGTGGCCATCTCTGCTGTGACTGAACAAAGGGCAGGGGAGCAGGGAGCCCAGGGCAGGGCCCTCAGAGCCCGGCAGGCCCAGTGGAGTGTCACATGCTTTTAGGCCCAGGCCAAAGGGTGCCTTCTTTGTCTGCACAGCTGCCCAAACTCTCACCTTTCCACTCAGGCCGCCCTCTTACTTGAAGTGTGTGTGGAACGTGTCCGTGCAGTATACCGCGCTGCACAGCTAAGCATAGGTCTGGGCATCGTAGCTTCCTGCCAGGTGACCGAAGTTCGCAGGCAGATGGGTCCCTGGGACACACGCGGAGAGGCTCCTGCCCGGGTCACAGGCCGCTCACTGCCCCTGCCCCAGATCGGGAGCCGCAAAGCAGCCCTGTCTGAGTCCCCTGCCTCTAGAGGGAGTATTGGACCAACACTTGTAGAAAACGGGGTCCTTGCGGGCCACTCATTGGAGGGACACAAATAAATCTTTGCCGACTTTCTGCTGAAACTTACGAGCGTTCACACCTAAGCCTCTTACAAGGTCAGCTGTTTAGCTAAACATGAGCTCATGATCTAAATTTACACAATATTGAAGAAAGCAGCTACAAGGGGAGACAATCAGCCAAAACCATCAATACCAGAATTAGATTCCCAAGGCCATCCATCAGATGTAGGAATAATCGGGTGCAAGGCAGAAAATATACATAAAACTGGAACTGAAACAAGGCACAGGGATGTTTTCAAAGACTGGTAGGATCTCTCAAACATTTTTCAAGGACATGTCATTGATAAAGCTAAATACTCCAAGGTTGTGTAATACAACAGATTAATCATTGAGAAGAGTGAAATTATGCTGTTTTGAAAACTATGGCAGGTCAGATTTTCTGCCTAATTATATAAGAAGATTTCTCTAAAAAATACACATTATTTCAAAGACTTATTGGCTGTGAAATAAGTTAAGGGTATTTCAAATGGCTTGTCTGCAAAGAAAGGTGAGATGTAGGGAATCACAGAAAGTCGAGGGGAAAATAGGTTAATATATACATTGCTGTATGGTGAACTAAGCCTTAGGCTAGCAACAATGGAGAGGACGTGACCCTTAGACACGTACAAGTAAGCTGGAATCTTCAAAAGTTCAAATCTTTATAAGTAAAAAGATTTATTAAAATGAATAACCAAGTGTTTTAATTGACATCAGAAGATGAAAACAATAAACCCTGAGAACATAGAGAAAAGATAAATAAAGATATGAGCAGAACTTAATACAACAGAAAACGTATAAAATTGAGGTGATTTAGTAAGTCCAAAGAATCTTCTTTGAAAAGAATTAAAAGACACAATTTGATTAAAGAAAACCAAAACATATGTAAAGAATATACAGAAAGAGTCAGGACAATGTTAGAGCAGAGAATATATGAAATGCCAGTAAATTTGAACATTTCTGTAAAGTGGACCATTTCCTAGCTCCTAAAGTTTACCAACACTGACACAAGAGGAAATCATTTAAGGTCATCATGTCTGCCCTTGGCATTCTCGGAACGCCCTGGCCTCAGAATGCAGCCTCTGTAGTCCATGGTAACCTGCGGAGAGGGGGCGGGGCTGAGGGAGGTTGGAACACTGCCCTCACTGAGGGAGTGGGTGTGGCCATCTCTGCTGTGACTGAACAAAGGGCAGGGGAGCAGGGAGCCCAGGGCAGGGCCCTCAGAGCCCGGCAGGCCCAGTGGAGTGTCACAAGATTTTAGGCCCATGCCAAAGGGCGCCTTCTTGGTCTGCACAGCTGCCCAAACTCTCACCTTTCCACTCAGGCCGCCCTCTTACTTGAAGTGTGTGTGGAACGTGTCCGTGCAGTATACCGCGCTGCACAGCTATGCATAGGTCTGGTCATCGTAGCTTCCTGCCAGGTGACCGAAGTTCGCAGGCAGATGGGTCCCTGGGACACACGCGGAGGGGCTCCTGCCCGGGTCACAGGCCGCCCACTGCCCCTGCCCCAGATCGGGGGCCGCAAAGCAGCCCTGTATGAGTCCCCTGCCTCTAGAGGGAGTATTGGAGCAACACTTGTAGAAAACGGGGTCCTTGCGGGCCACTCATTGGAGGGACACAAATAAATCTTTGCCGACTTTCTGCTGAAACTTACGAGCGTTCACACCTAAGCCTCTTACAAGGTCAGCTGTTTAGCTAAACATGAGCTCATGATCTAAATTTACACAATATTGAAGAAAGCAGCTACAAGGGGAGACAATCAGCCAAAACCATCAATACCAGAATTAGATTCCCAAGGCCATCCATCAGATGTAGGAATAATCGGGTGCAAGGCAGAAAATATACATAAAACTGGAACTGAAACAAGGCACAAGGATGTTTTCAAAGACTGGTAGGATCTCTCAAACATTTTTCAAGGACATGTCATTGATAAAGCTAAATACTCCAAGGTTGTGTAATACAACAGATTAATCATTGAGAAGAGTGAAATTATGCTGTTTTGAAAACTATGGCAGGTCAGATTTTCTGCCTAATTATATAAGAAGATTTCTCTAAAAAAATACACATTATTTGAAAGACTTTTTGGCTGTGAAATAAGTTAAGGGTATTTCAAATGGCTTGTCTGCAAAGAAAGGTGAGATGTAGGGAATCACAGAAAGTCGAGGGGAAAATAGGTCAATATATACATTGCTGTATGGTGAACTAAGCCTTAGGCCAGCAACAATGGAGAGGACCTGACCCTTAGACACGTACAAGTAAGCTGGAATCTTCAAAAGTTCAAATCTTTATAAGTAAAAAGATTTATTAAAATGAATAACCAAGTGTTTTAATTGACATCAGAAGATGAAAACAATAAACCCTGAGAACATAGAGAAAAGATAAATAAAGATATGAGCAGAACTTAATACAACAGAAAACGTATAAAATTGAGGTGATTTAGTAAGTCCAAAGAATCTTCTTTGAAAAGATTTAAAAGACACACTTTGATTAAGGAAAACCAAAACATAAGTAAAGAATATACAGAAAGAGTCAGGACAATGTTAGAGCAGAGAATATATGAAATGCCAGTAAATTTGAACATTTCTGTAAAGTGGACCATTTCCTAGCTCCTAAAGTTTACCAACACTGACACAAGAGGAAATCATTTAAGGTCATCATGTCTGCCCTTGGCATTCTCGGAACGCCCTGGCCTCAGAATGCAGCCTCTGTAGTCCATGGTAACCTGCGGAGAGGGGGCGGGGCTGAGGGAGGTTGGAACACTGCCCTCACTGAGGGAGTGGGTGTGGCCATCTCTGCTGTGACTGAACAAAGGGCAGGGGAGCAGGGGGCCCAGGCCAGGGCCCTCAGAGCCCGGCAGGCCCAGTGGAGTGTCACAAGCTTTTAGGCCCAGGCCAAAGGGTGCCTTCTTTGTCTGCACAGCTGCCCAAACTCTCACCTTTCCACTCAGGCCGCCCTCTTACTTGAAGTGTGTGTGGAACGTGTCCGCGCAGTACACCGCGCTGCACAGCTAAGCATAGTACTGGGCATCGTAGCTTCCTGCCAGGTGACCGAAGTTCGCAGGCAGATGGTCCCTGGGACACACGCGGAGAGGCTCCGGCCCGTGTCACAGGCCGCCCATGGCCCCTGCCCCAGATCGGGGGCCGCAAAGCAGCCCTGTCTGAGTCCCCTGCCTCTAGAGGGAGTATTGGACCAACACTTGTAGAAAACGGGGTCCTTGCGGGCCACTCATTGGTGGGACACAAATAAATCTTTGCCGACTTTCTGCTGAAACTTACGAGCGTTCACACCTAAGACTCTTACAAGGTCAGCTGTTTAGCTAAACATGAGCTCATGATCTAAATTTACACAATATTGAAGAAAGCAGCTACAAGGGGAGACAATCAGCCAAAACCATCAATACCAGAATTAGATTCCCAAGGCCATCCATCAGATGTAGGAATAATCGGGTGCAAGGCAGAAAATATACATAAAACTGGAACTGAAACAAGGCACAAGGATGTTTTCAATGACTGGTAGGATCTCTAAAACATTTTTCAAGGACATGTCATTGATAAAGCTAAATACTCCAAGGTTGTGTAATACAACAGATTAATCATTGAGAAGAGTGAAATTATGCTGTTTTGAAAACTATGGCAGGTCAGATTTTCTGCCTAATTATATAAGAAGATTTCTCTAAAAAATACACATTATTTCAAAGACTTATTGGCTGTGAAATAAGTTAAGGGTATTTCAAATGGCTTGTCTGCAAAGAAAGGTGAGATGTAGGGAATCACAGAAAGTCGAGGGGAAAATAGGTCAATATATACATTGCTGTATGGTGAACTAAGCCTTAGGCCAGCAACAATGGAGAGGACCTGACCCTTAGACACGTACAAGTAAGCTGGAATCTTCAAAAGTTCAAATCTTTATAAGTAAAAAGATTTATTAAAATGAATAACCAAGTGTTTTAATTGACATCAGAAGATGAAAACAATAAACCCTGAGAACATGGAGAAAAGATAAATAAAGATATGAGCAGAACTTAATACAACAAAAAACGTATAAAATTCAGGTGATTTAGTAAGTCCAAAGAATCTTTGAAAAGATTTAAAAGACACACTTTGATTAAGGAAAACCAAAACATAAGTAAAGAATATACAGAAAGAGTCAGGACAATGTTAGAGCAGAGAATATATGAAATGCCAGTAAATTTGAACATTTCTGTAAAGTGGACCATTTCCTAGCTCCTAAAGTTTACCAACACTGACACAAGAGGAAATCATTTAAGGTCATCATGTCTGCCCTTGGCATTCTCGGAACGCCCTGGCCTCAGAATGCAGCCTCTGTAGTCCATGGTAACCTGCGGAGAGGGGGCGGGGCTGAGGGAGGTTGGAACACTGCCCTCACTGAGGGAGTGGGTGTGGCCATCTCTGCTGTGACTGAACAAAGGGCAGGGGAGCAGGGGGCCCAGGGCAGGGCCCTCAGAGCCCGGCAGGCCCAGTGGAGTGTCACAAGATTTTAGGCCCATGCCAAAGTGCGCCTTCTTGGTCTGCACAGCTGCCCAAACTCTCACCTTTCCACTCAGGCCGCCCTCTTACTTTAAGTGTGTGTGGAACGTGTCCGTGCAGTATACCGCGCTGCACAGCTATGCATAGGTCTGGGCATCGTAGCTTCCTGCCAGGTGACCGAAGTTCGCAGACAGATGGGTCCCTGGGACACACGCGGAGGGGCTCCTGCCCGGGTCACAGGCCGCCCACTGCCCCTGCCCCAGATCGGGGGCCGCAAAGCAGCCCTGTATGAGTCCCCTGCCTCTAGAGGGAGTATTCGAGCAACACTTGTAGAAAACGGGGTCCTTGCGGGCCACTCATTGGAGGGACACAAATAAATCTTTGCCGACTTTCTGCTGAAACTTACGAGCATTCACACCTAAGCCTCTTACAAGGTCAGCTGTTTAGCTAAACATGAGCTCATGATCTAAATTTACACAATATTGAAGAAAGCAGCTACAAGGGGAGACAATCAGCCAAAACCATCAATACCAGAATTAGATTCCCAAGGCCATCCATCAGATGTAGGAATAATCGGGTGCAAGGCAGAAAATATACATAAAACTGGAACTGAAACAAGGCACAAGGATGTTTTCAAAGACTGGTAGGATCTCTCAAACATTTTTCAAGGACATGTCATTGATAAAGCTAAATACTCCAAGGTTGTGTAATACAACAGATTAATCATTGAGAAGAGTGAAATTATGCTGTTTTGAAAACTATGGCAGGTCAGATTTTCTGCCTAATTATATAAGAAGATTTCTCTAAAAAATACACATTATTTCAAAGACTTATTGGCTGTGAAATAAGTTAAGGGTATTTCAAATGGCTTGTCTGCAAAGAAAGGTGAGATGTAGGGAATCACAGAAAGTCGAGGGGAAAATAGGTTAATATATACATTGCTGTATGGTGAACTAAGCCTTAGGCTAGCAACAATGGAGAGGACGTGACCCTTAGACACGTACAAGTAAGCTGGAATCTTCAAAAGTTCAAATCTTTATAAGTAAAAAGATTTATTAAAATGAATAACCAAGTGTTTTAATTGACATCAGAAGATGAAAACAATAAACCCTGAGAACATAGAGAAAAGATAAATAAAGATATGAGCAGAACTTAATACAACAGAAAACGTATAAAATTGAGGTGATTTAGTAAGTCCAAAGAATCTTCTTTGAAAAGAATTAAAAGACACAATTTGATTAAAGAAAACCAAAACATATGTAAAGAATATACAGAAAGAGTCAGGACAATGTTAGAGCAGAGAATATATGAAATGCCAGTAAATTTGAACATTTCTGTAAAGTGGACCATTTCCTAGCTCCTAAAGTTTACCAACACTGACACAAGAGGAAATCATTTAAGGTCATCATGTCTGCCCTTGGCATTCTCGGAACGCCCTGGCCTCAGAATGCAGCCTCTGTAGTCCATGGTATCCTGCGGAGAGGGGGCGGGGCTGAGGGAGGTTGGAACACTGCCCTCACTGAGGGAGTGGGTGTGGCCATCTCTGCTGTGACTGAACAAAGGGCAGGGGAGCAGGGGGCCCAGGGCAGGGCCCTCAGAGCCCGGCAGGCCCAGTGGAGTGTCACACGCTTTTAGGCCCAGGCCAAAGGGTGCCTTCTTTGTCTGCACAGCTGCCCAAACTCTCACGTTTCCACTCAGGCCGCCCTCGTACTTGAAGTGTGTGTGGAACGTGTCCGTGCAGTATACCGCGCTGCACAGCTAAGCATAGGTCTGGGCATCGTAGCTTCCTGCCAGGTGACCGAAGTTCGCAGGCAGATGGGTCCCTGGGACACACGCGGAGAGGCTCCTGCCCGGGTCACAGGCCGCTCACTGCCCCTGCCCCAGATCGGGAGCCCCAAGGCAGCCCTGTCTGAGTCCCCTGCCTCTAGAGGGAGTATTGGACCAACACTTGTAGAAAACGGGGTCCTTGCGGGCCACTCATTGGAGGGACACAAATAAATCTTTGCCGACTTTCTGCTGAAACTTACGAGCGTTCACACCTAAGCCTCTTACAAGGTCAGCTGTTTAGCTAAACATGAGCTCATGATCTAAATTTACACAATATTGAAGAAAGCAGCTACAAGGGGAGACAATCAGCCAAAACCATCAATACCAGAATTAGATTCCCAAGGCCATCCATCAGATGTAGGAATAATCGGGTGCAAGGCAGAAAATATACATAAAACTGGAACTGAAACAAGGAACAAGGATGTTTTCAATGACTGGTAGGATCTCTAAAACATTTTTCAAGGACATGTCATTGATAAAGCTAAATACTCCAAGGTTGTGTAATACAACAGATTAATCATTGAGAAGAGTGAAATTATGCTGTTTTGAAAACTATGGCAGGTCAGATTTTCTGCCTAATTATATAAGAAGATTTCTCTAAAAAATACACATTATTTCAAAGACTTATTGGCTGTGAAATAAGTTAAGGGTATTTCAAATGGCTTGCCTGCAAAGAAAGGTGAGATGTAGGGAATCACAGAAAGTCGAGGGGAAAATAGGTCAATATATACATTGCTGTATGGTGAACTAAGCCTTAGGCCAGCAACAATGGAGAGGACCTGACCCTTAGACACGTACAAGTAAGCTGGAATCTTCAAAAGTTCAAATCTTTATAAGTAAAAAGATTTATTAAAATGAATAACCAAGTGTTTTAATTGACATCAGAAGATGAAAACAATAAACCCTGAGAACATGGAGAAAAGATAAATAAAGATATGAGCAGAACTTAATACAACAAAAAACGTATAAAATTCAGGTGATTTAGTAAGTCCAAAGAATCTTTGAAAAGATTTAAAAGACACACTTTGATTAAGGAAAACCAAAACATAAGTAAAGAATATCCAGAAAGAGTCAGGACAATGTTAGAGCAGAGAATATATGAAATGCCAGTAAATTTGAACATTTCTGTAAAGTGGACCATTTCCTAGCTCCTAAAGTTTACCAACACTGACACAAGAGGAAATCATTTAAGGTCATCATGTCTGCCCTTGGCATTCTCGGAACGCCCTGGCCTCAGAATGCAGCCTCTGTAGTCCATGGTAACCTGCGGAGAGGGGGCGGGGCTGAGGGAGGTTGGAACACTGCCCTCACTGAGGGAGTGGTTGTGGCCATCTCTGCTGTGACTGAACAAAGGGCAGGGGAGCAGGGGGCCCAGGGCAGGGCCCTCAGAGCCCGGCAGGCCCAGTGGAGTGTCACAAGATTTTAGGCCCATGCCAAAGGGCGCCTTCTTGGTCTGCACAGCTGCCCAAACTCTCACCTTTCCACTCAGGCCGCCCTCTTACTTTAAGTGTGTGTGGAACGTGTCCGTGCAGTATACCGCGCTGCACAGCTATGCGTAGGTCTGGGCATCGTAGCTTCCTGCCAGGTGACCGAAGTTCGCAGGCAGATGGGTCCCTGGGACACACGCGGAGGGGCTCCTGCCCGGGTCACAGGCCGCCCACTGCCCCTGCCCCAGATCGGGGGCCGCAAAGCAGCCCTGTATGAGTCCCCTGCCTCTAGAGGGAGTATTGGAGCAACACTTGTAGAAAACGGGGTCCTTGCGGGCCACTCATTGGAGGGACACAAATAAATCTTTGCCGACTTTCTGCTGAAACTTACGAGCGTTCACACCTAAGCCTCTTACAAGGTCAGCTGTTTAGCTAAACATGAGCTCATGATCTAAATTTACACAATATTGAAGAAAGCAGCTACAAGGGGAGACAATCAGCCAAAACCATCAATACCAGAATTAGATTCCCAAGGCCATCCATCAGATGTAGGAATAATCGGGTGCAAGGCAGAAAATATACATAAAACTGGAACTGAAACAAGGCACAAGGATGTTTTCAAAGACTGGTAGGATCTCTAAAACATTTTTCAAGGACATGTCATTGATAAAGCTAAATACTCCAAGGTTGTGTAATACAACAGATTAATCATTGAGAAGAGTGAAATTATGCTGTTTTGAAAACTATGGCAGGTCAGATTTTCTGCCTAATTATAGAAGAAGATTTCTCTAAAAAATACACATTATTTCAAAGACTTATTGGCTGTGAAATAAGTTAAGGGTATTTCAAATGGCTTGTCTGCAAAGAAAGGTGAGATGTAGGGAATCACAGAAAGTCGAGGGGAAAATAGGTTAATATATACATTGCTGTATGGTGAACTAAGCCTTAGGCTAGCAACAATGGAGAGGACGTGACCCTTAGACACGTACAAGTAAGCTGGAATCTTCAAAAGTTCAAATCTTTATAAGTAAAAAGATTTATTAAAATGAATAACCAAGTGTTTTAATTGACATCAGAAGATGAAAACAATAAACCCTGAGAACATAGAGAAAAGATAAATAAAGATATGAGCAGAACTTAATACAACAGAAAACGTATAAAATTGAGGTGATTTAGTAAGTCCAAAGAATCTTCTTTGAAAAGAATTAAAAGACACAATTTGATTGAAGAAAACCAAAACATATGTAAAGAATATACAGAAAGAGTCAGGACAATGTTAGAGCAGAGAATATATGAAATGCCAGTAAATTTGAACATTTCTGTAAAGTGGACCATTTCCTAGCTCCTAAAGTTTACCAACACTGACACAAGAGGAAATCATTTAAGGTCATCATGTCTGCCCTTGGCATTCTCGGAACGCCCTGGCCTCAGAATGCAGCCTCTGTAGTCCATGGTAACCTGCGGAGAGGGGGCGGGGCTGAGGGAGGTTGGAACACTGCCCTCACTGAGGGAGTGGGTGTGGCCATCTCTGCTGTGACTGAACAAAGGGCAGGGGAGCAGGGGGCCCAGGGCAGGGCCCTCAGAGCCCGGCAGGCCCAGTGGAGTGTCACACGCTTTTAGGCCCAGGCCAAAGGGTGCCTTCTTTGTCTGCACAGCTGCCCAAACTCTCACCTTTCCACTCAGGCCGCCCTCTTACTTGAAGTGTGTGTGGAACGTGTCCGTGCAGTATACCGCGCTGCACAGCTAAGCATAGGTCTGGGCATCGTAGCTTCCTGCCAGGTGACCGAAGTTCGCAGGCAGATGGGTCCCTGGGACACACGCGGAGAGGCTCCTGCCCGGGTCACAGGCCGCTCACTGCCCCTGCCCCAGATCGGGAGCCCCAAAGCAGCCCTGTCTGAGTCCCCTGCCTCTAGAGGGAGTATTGGACCAACACTTGTAGAAAACGGGGTCCCTGCGGGCCACTCATTGGAGGGACACAAATAAATCTTTGCCGACTTTCTGCTGAAACTTACGAGCGTTCACACCTAAGCCTCTTACAAGGTCAGCTGTTTAGCTAAACATGAGCTCATGATCTAAATTTACACAATATTGAAGAAAGCAGCTACAAGGGGAGACAATCAGCCAAAACCATCAATACCAGAATTAGATTCCCAAGGCCATCCATCAGATGTAGGAATAATCGGGTGCAAGGCAGAAAATATACATAAAACTGGAACTGAAACAAGGCACAAGGATGTTTTCAAAGACTGGTAGGATCTCTCAAACATTTTTCAAGGACATGTCATTGATAAAGCTAAATACTCCAAGGTTGTGTAATACAACAGATTAATCATTGAGAAGAGTGAAATTATGCTGTTTTGAAAACTATGGCAGGTCAGATTTTCTGCCTAATTATATAAGAAGATTTCTCTAAAACATACACATTATTTCAAAGACTTTTTGGCTGTGAAATAATTTAAGGGTATTTCAAATGGCTTGTCTGCAAAGAAAGGTGAGATGTAGGGAATCACAGAAAGTCGAGGGGAAAATAGGTCAATATATACATTGCTGTATGGTGAACTAAGCCTTAGGCCAGCAACAATGGAGAGGACCTGACCCTTAGACACGTACAAGTAAGCTGGAATCTTCAAAAGTTCAAATCTTTATAAGTAAAAAGATTTATTAAAATGAATAACCAAGTGTTTTAATTGACATCAGAAGATGAAAACAATAAACCCTGAGAACATAGAGAAAAGATAAATAAAGATATGAGCAGAACTTAATACAACAGAAAACGTATAAAATTGAGGTGATTTAGTAAGTCCAAAGAATCTTCTTTGAAAAGAATTAAAAGACACAATTTGATTAAAGAAAACCAAAACATATGTAAAGAATATACAGAAAGAGTCAGGACAATGTTAGAGCAGAGAATATATGAAATGCCAGTAAATTTGAACATTTCTGTAAAGTGGACCATTTCCTAGCTCCTAAAGTTTACCAACACTGACACAAGAGGAAATCATTTAAGGTCATCATGTCTGCCCTTGGCATTCTCGGAACGCCCTGGCCTCAGAATGCAGCCTCTGTAGTCCATGGTAACCTGCGGAGAGGGGGCGGGGCTGAGGGAGGTTGGAACACTGCCCTCACTGAGGGAGTGGGTGTGGCCATCTCTGCTGTGACTGAACAAAGGGCAGGGGAGCAGGGGGCCCAGGCCAGGGCCCTCAGAGCCCGGCAGGCCCAGTGGAGTGTCACAAGCTTTTAGGCCCAGGCCAAAGGGCGCCTTCTTTGTCTGCACAGCTGCCCAAACTCTCACCTTTCCACTCAGGCCGCCCTCTTACTTGAAGTGTGTGTGGAACGTGTCCACGCAGTACACCGCGCTGCACAGCTAAGCATAGTTCTGGGCATCGTAGCTTCCTGCCAGGTGACCGAAGTTCGCAGGCAGATGGGTCCCTGGGACACACGCGGAGAGGCTCCGGCCCAGGTCACAGGCCGCCCATGGCCCCTGCCCCAGATCGGGGGCCGCAAAGCAGCCCTGTCTGAGTCCCCTGCCTCTAGAGGGAGTATTGGACCAACACTTGTAGAAAACGGGGTCCTTGCGGGCCACTCATTGGTGGGACACAAATAAATCTTTGCCGACTTTCTGCTGAAACTTACGAGCGTTCACACCTAAGCCTCTTACAAGGTCAGCTGTTTAGCTAAACATGAGCTCATGATCTAAATTTACACAATATTGAAGAAAGCAGCTACAAGGGGAGACAATCAGCCAAAACCATCAATACCAGAATTAGATTCCCAAGGCCATCCATCAGATGTAGGAATAATCGGGTGCAAGGCAGAAAATATACATAAAACTGGAACTGAAACAAGGCACAAGGATGTTTTCAATGACTGGTAGGATCTCTAAAACATTTTTCAAGGACATGTCATTGATAAAGCTAAATACTCCAAGGTTGTGTAATACAACAGATTAATCATTGAGAAGAGTGAAATTATGCTGTTTTGAAAACTATGGCAGGTCAGATTTTCTGCCTAATTATATAAGAAGATTTCTCTAAAAAATACACATTATTTCAAAGACTTATTGGCTGTGAAATAAGTTAAGGGTATTTCAAATGGCTTGTCTGCAAAGAAAGGTGAGATGTAGGGAATCACAGAGAGTCGAGGGGAAAGTAGGTCAATATATACATTGCTGTATGGTGAACTAAGCCTTAGGCCAGCAACAATGGAGAGGACCTGACCCTTAGACAGGAACAAGTAAGCTGGAATCTTCAAAAGTTCAAATCTTTATAAGTAAAAAGATTTATTAAAATGAATAACCAAGTGTTTTAATTGACATCAGAAGATGAAAACAATAAACCCTGAGAACATGGAGAAAAGATAAATAAAGATATGAGCAGAACTTAATACAACAGAAAACGTATAAAATTGAGGTGATTTAGTAAGTCCAAAGAATCTTCTTTGAAAAGATTTAAAAGACACACTTTGATTAAGGAAAACCAAAACATAAGTAAAGAATATACAGAAAGAGTCAGGACAATGTTAGAGCAGAGAATATATGAAATGCCAGTAAATTTGAACATTTCTGTAAAGTGGACCATTTCCTAGCTCCTAAAGTTTACCAACACTGACACAAGAGGAAATCATTTAAGGTCATCATGTCTGCCCTTGGCATTCTCGGAACGCCCTGGCCTCAGAATGCAGCCTCTGTAGTCCATGGTAACCTGCGGAGAGGGGGCGGGGCTGAGGGAGGTTGGAACACTGCCCTCACTGAGGGAGTGGGTGTGGCCATCTCTGCTGTGACTGAACAAAGGGCAGGGGAGCAGGGGGCCCAGGGCAGGGCCCTCAGAGCCCGGCAGGCCCAGTGGAGTGTCACAAGATTTTAGGCCCATGCCAAAGGGTGCCTTCTTGGTCTGCACAGCTGCCCAAACTCTCACCTTTCCACTCAGGCCGCCCTCTTACTTTAAGTGTGTGTGGAACGTGTCCGTGCAGTATACCGCGCTGCACAGCTATGCGTAGGTCTGGGCATCGTAGCTTCCTGCCAGGTGACCGAAGTTCGCAGGCAGATGGGTCCCTGGGACACACGCGGAGGGGCTCCTGCCCGGGTCACAGGCCGCCCACTGCCCCTGCCCCAGATCGGGGGCCGCAAAGCAGCCCTGTATGAGTCCCCTGCCTCTAGAGGGAGTATTGGAGCAACACTTGTAGAAAACGGGGTCCTTGCGGGCCACTCATTGGAGGGACACAAATAAATCTTTGCCGACTTTCTGCTGAAACTTACGAGCGTTCACACCTAAGCCTCTTACAAGGTCAGCTGTTTAGCTAAACATGAGCTCATGATCTAAATTTACACAATATTGAAGAAAGCAGCTACAAGGGGAGACAATCAGCCAAAACCATCAATACCAGAATTAGATTCCCAAAGCCATCCATCAGATGTAGGAATAATCGGGTGCAAGGCAGAAAATATACATAAAACTGGAACTGAAACAAGGCACAAGGATGTTTTCAAAGACTGGTAGGATCTCTCAAACATTTTTCAAGGACATGTCATTGATAAAGCTAAATACTCCAAGGTTGTGTAATACAACAGATTAATCATTGAGAAGAGTGAAATTATGCTGTTTTGAAAACTATGGCAGGTCAGATTTTCTGCCTAATTATATAAGAAGATTTCTCTAAAAAATACACATTATTTCAAAGACTTATTGGCTGTGAAATAAGTTAAGGGTATTTCAAATGGCTTGTCTGCAAAGAAAGGTGAGATGTAGGGAATCACAGAAAGTCGAGGGGAAAATAGGTTAATATATACATTGCTGTATGGTGAACTAAGCCTTAGGCTAGCAACAATGGAGAGGACGTGACCCTTAGACACGTACAAGTAAGCTGGAATCTTCAAAAGTTCAAATCTTTATAAGTAAAAAGATTTATTAAAATGAATAACCAAGTGTTTTAATTGACATCAGAAGATGAAAACAATAAACCCTGAGAACATAGAGAAAAGATAAATAAAGATATGAGCAGAACTTAATACAACAGAAAACGTATAAAATTGAGGTGATTTAGTAAGTCCAAAGAATCTTCTTTGAAAAGAATTAAAAGACACAATTTGATTAAAGAAAACCAAAACATATGTAAAGAATATACAGAAAGAGTCAGGACAATGTTAGAGCAGAGAATATATGAAATGCCAGTAAATTTGAACATTTCTGTAAAGTGGACCATTTCCTAGCTCCTAAAGTTTACCAACACTGACACAAGAGGAAATCATTTAAGGTCATCATGTCTGCCCTTGGCATTCTCGGAACGCCCTGGCCTCAGAATGCAGCCTCTGTAGTCCATGGTAACCTGCGGAGAGGGGGCGGGGCTGAGGGAGGTTGGAACACTGCCCTCACTGAGGGAGTGTGTGTGGCCATCTCTGCTGTGACTGAACAAAGGGCAGGGGAGCAGGGGGCCCAGGGCAGGGCCCTCAGAGCCCGGCAGGCCCAGTGGAGTGTCACACGCTTTTAGGCCCAGGCCAAAGGGTGCCTTCTTTGTCTGCACAGCTGCCCAAACTCTCACCTTTCCACTCAGGCCGCCCTCTTACTTGAAGTGTGTGTGGAACGTGTCCGTGCAGTATACCGCGCTGCACAGCTAAGCATAGGTCTGGGCATCGTAGCTTCCTGCCAGGTGACCGAAGTTCGCAGGCAGATGGGTCCCTGGGACACACGCGGAGAGGCTCCTGCCCGGGTCACAGGCCGCTCACTGCCCCTGCCCCAGATCGGGAGCCCCAAAGCAGCCCTGTCTGAGTCCCCTGCCTCTAGAGGGAGTATTGGACCAACACTTGTAGAAAACGGGGTCCCTGCGGGCCACTCATTGGAGGGACACAAATAAATCTTTGCCGACTTTCTGCTGAAACTTACGAGCGTTCACACCTAAGCCTCTTACAAGGTCAGCTGTTTAGCTAAACATGAGCTCATGATCTAAATTTACACAATATTGAAGAAAGCAGCTACAAGGGGAGACAATCAGCCAAAACCATCAATACCAGAATTAGATTCCCAAGGCCATCCATCAGATGTAGGAATAATCGGGTGCAAGGCAGAAAATATACATAAAACTGGAACTGAAACAAGGCACAAGGATGTTTTCAAAGACTGGTAGGATCTCTCAAACATTTTTCAAGGACATGTCATTGATAAAGCTAAATACTCCAAGGTTGTGTAATACAACAGATTAATCATTGAGAAGAGTGAAATTATGCTGTTTTGAAAACTATGGCAGGTCAGATTTTCTGCCTAATTATATAAGAAGATTTCTCTAAAACATACACATTATTTCAAAGACTTTTTGGCTGTGAAATAATTTAAGGGTATTTCAAATGGCTTGTCTGCAAAGAAAGGTGAGATGTAGGGAATCACAGAAAGTCGAGGGGAAAATAGGTCAATATATACATTGCTGTATGGTGAACTAAGCCTTAGGCCAGCAACAATGGAGAGGACCTGACCCTTAGACACGTACAAGTAAGCTGGAATCTTCAAAAGTTCAAATCTTTATAAGTAAAAAGATTTATTAAAATGAATAACCAAGTGTTTTAATTGACATCAGAAGATGAAAACAATAAACCCTGAGAACATAGAGAAAAGATAAATAAAGATATGAGCAGAACTTAATACAACAGAAAACGTATAAAATTGAGGTGATTTAGTAAGTCCAAAGAATCTTCTTTGAAAAGATTTAAAAGACACACTTTGATTAAGGAAAACCAAAACATAAGTAAAGAATATACAGAAAGAGTCAGGACAATGTTAGAGCAGAGAATATATGAAATGCCAGTAAATTTGAACATTTCTGTAAAGTGGACCATTTCCTAGCTCCTAAAGTTTACCAACACTGACACAAGAGGAAATCATTTAAGGTCATCATGTCTGCCCTTGGCATTCTCGGAACGCCCTGGCCTCAGAATGCAGCCTCTGTAGTCCATGGTAACCTGCGGAGAGGGGGCGGGGCTGAGGGAGGTTGGAACACTGCCCTCACTGAGGGAGTGGGTGTGGCCATCTCTGCTGTGACTGAACAAAGGGCAGGGGAGCAGGGGGCCCAGGGCAGGGCCCTCAGAGCCCGGCAGGCCCAGTGGAGTGTCACAAGCTTTTAGGCCCAGGCCAAAGGGCGCCTTCTTTGTCTGCACAGCTGCCCAAACTCTCACCTTTCCACTCAGGCCGCCCTCTTACTTGAAGTGTGTGTGGAACGTGTCCGCGCAGTACACCGCGCTGCACAGCCAAGCATAGTTCTGGGCATCGTAGCTTCCTGCCAGGTGACCGAAGTTCGCAGGCAGATGGGTCCCTGGGACACACGCGGAGAGGCTCCGGCCCAGGTCACAGGCCGCCCATGGCCCCTGCCCCAGATCGGGGGCCGCAAAGCAGCCCTGTCTGAGTCCCCTGCCTCTAGAGGGAGTATTGGAGCAACACTTGTAGAAAACGGGGTCCTTGCGGGCCACTCATTGGTGGGACACAAATAAATCTTTGCCGACTTTCTGCTGAAACTTACGAGCGTTCACACCTAAGCCTCTTACAAGGTCAGCTGTTTAGCTAAACATGAGCTCATGATCTAAATTTACACAATATTGAAGAAAGCAGCTACAAGGGGAGACAATCAGCCAAAACCATCAATACCAGAATTAGATTCCCAAGGCCATCCATCAGATGTAGGAATAATCGGGTGCAAGGCAGAAAATATACATAAAACTGGAACTGAAACAAGGCACAAGGATGTTTTCAAAGACTGGTAGGATCTCTCAAACATTTTTCAAGGACATGTCATTGATAAAGCTAAATACTCCAAGGTTGTGTAATACAACAGATTAATCATTGAGAAGAGTGAAATTATGCTGTTTTGAAAACTATGCCAGGTCAGATTTTCTTCCTAATTATATAAGAAGATTTCTCTAAAAAATACACATTATTTCAAAGACTTATTGGCTGTGAAATAAGTTAAGGGTATTTCAAATGGCTTGTCTGCAAAGAAAGGTGAGATGTAGGGAATCACAGAGAGTCGAGGGGAAAGTAGGTCAATATATACATTGCTGTATGGTGAACTAAGCCTTAGGCCAGCAACAATGGAGAGGACCTGACCCTTAGACAGGAACAAGTAAGCTGGAATCTTCAAAAGTTCAAATCTTTATAAGTAAAAAGATTTATTAAAATGAATAACCAAGTGTTTTAATTGACATCAGAAGATGAAAACAATAAACCCTGAGAACATGGAGAAAAGATAAATAAAGATATGAGCAGAACTTAATACAACAGAAAACGTATAAAATTCAGGTGATTTAGTAAGTCCAAAGAATCTTTGAAAAGATTTAAAAGACACACTTTGATTAAGGAAAACCAAAACATAAGTAAAGAATATCCAGAAAGAGTCAGGACAATGTTAGAGCAGAGAATATATGAAATGCCAGTAAATTTGAACATTTCTGTAAAGTGGACCATTTCCTAGCTCCTAAAGTTTACCAAAACTGACACAAGAGGAAATCATTTAAGGTCATCATGTCTGCCCTTGGCATTCTCGGAACGCCCTGGCCTCAGAATGCAGCCTCTGTAGTCCATGGTAACCTGCGGAGAGGGGGCGGGGCTGAGGGAGGTTGGAACACTGCCCTCACTGAGGGAGTGGGTGTGGCCATCTCTGCTGTGACTGAACAAAGGGCAGGGGAGCAGGGGGCCCAGGGCAGGGCCCTCAGAGCCCGGCAGGCCCAGTGGAGTGTCACAAGATTTTAGGCCCATGCCAAAGGGCGCCTTCTTGGTCTGCACAGCTGCCCAAACTCTCACCTTTCCACTCAGGCGGCCCTCTTACTTTAAGTGTGTGTGGAACGTGTCCGTGCAGTATACCGCGCTGCACAGCTATGCATAGGTCTGGGCATCGTAGCTTCCTGCCAGGTGACCGAAGTTCGCAGACAGATGGGTCCCTGGGACACACCCGGAGGGGCTCCTGCCCGGGTCACAGGCCGCCCACTGCCCCTGCCCCAGATCGGGGGCCGCAAAGCAGCCCTGTATGAGTCCCCTGCCTCTAGAGGGAGTATTGGAGCAACACTTGTAGAAAACGGGGTCCTTGTGGGCCACTCATTGGAGGGACACAAATAAATCTTTGCCGACTTTCTGCTGAAACTTACGAGCGTTCACACCTAAGCCTCTTACAAGGTCAGCTGTTTAGCTAAACATGAGCTCATGATCTAAATTTACACAATATTGAAGAAAGCAGCTACAAGGGGAGACAATCAGCCAAAACCATCAATACCAGAATTAGATTCCCAAGGCCATCCATCAGATGTAGGAATAATCGGGTGCAAGGCAGAAAATATACATAAAACTGGAACTGAAACAAGGCACAAGGATGTTTTCAAAGACTGGTAGGATCTCTCAAACATTTTTCAAGGACATGTCATTGATAAAGCTAAATACTCCAAGGTTGTGTAATACAACAGATTAATCATTGAGAAGAGTGAAATTATGCTGTTTTGAAAACTATGGCAGGTCAGATTTTCTGCCTAATTATATAAGAAGATTTCTCTAAAAAATACACATTATTTCAAAGACTTATTGGCTGTGAAATAAGTTAAGGGTATTTCAAATGGCTTGTCTGCAAAGAAAGGTGAGATGTAGGGAATCACAGAAAGTCGAGGGGAAAATAGGTTAATATATACATTGCTGTATGGTGAACTAAGCCTTAGGCTAGCAACAATGGAGAGGACGTGACCCTTAGACACGTACAAGTAAGCTGGAATCTTCAAAAGTTCAAATCTTTATAAGTAAAAAGATTTATTAAAATGAATAACCAAGTGTTTTAATTGACATCAGAAGATGAAAACAATAAACCCTGAGAACATAGAGAAAAGATAAATAAAGATATGAGCAGAACTTAATACAACAGAAAACGTATAAAATTGAGGTGATTTAGTAAGTCCAAAGAATCTTCTTTGAAAAGAATTAAAAGACACAATTTGATTAAAGAAAACCAAAACATATGTAAAGAATATACAGAAAGAGTCAGGACAATGTTAGAGCAGAGAATATATGAAATGCCAGTAAATTTGAACATTTCTGTAAAGTGGACCATTTCCTAGCTCCTAAAGTTTACCAACACTGACACAAGAGGAAATCATTTAAGGTCATCATGTCTGCCCTTGGCATTCTCGGAATGCCCTGGCCTCAGAATGCAGACTCTGTAGTCCATGGTAACCTGCGGAGAGGGGGCGGGGCTGAGGGAGGTTGGAACACTGCCCTCACTGAGGGAGTGGGTGTGGCCATCTCTGCTGTGACTGAACAAAGGGCAGGGGAGCAGGGGGCCCAGGGCAGGGCCCTCAGAGCCCGGCAGGCCCAGTGGAGTGTCACACGCTTTTAGGCCCAGGCCAAAGGGTGCCTTCTTTGTCTGCACAGCTGCCCAAACTCTCACCTTTCCACTCAGGCCGCCCTCTTACTTGAAGTGTGTGTGGAACGTGTCCGTGCAGTATACCGCGCTGCACAGCTAAGCATAGGTCTGGGCATCGTAGCTTCCTGCCAGGTGACCGAAGTTCGCAGGCAGATGGGTCCCTGGGACACACGCGGAGAGGCTCCTGCCCGGGTCACAGGCCGCTCACTGCCCCTGCCCCAGATCGGGAGCCGCAAAGCAGCCCTGTCTGAGTCCCCTGCCTCTAGAGGGAGTATTGGACCAACACTTGTAGAAAACGGGGTCCTTGCGGGCCACTCATTGGAGGGACACAAATAAATCTTTGCCGACTTTCTGCTGAAACTTACGAGCGTTCACACCTAAGCCTCTTACAAGGTCAGCTGTTTAGCTAAACATGAGCTCATGATCTAAATTTACACAATATTGAAGAAAGCAGCTACAAGGGGAGACAATCAGCCAAAACCATCAATACCAGAATTAGATTCCCAAGGCCATCCATCAGATGTAGGAATAATCGGGTGCAAGGCAGAAAATATACATAAAACTGGAACTGAAACAAGGCACAAGGATGTTTTTAAAGACTGGTAGGATCTCTCAAACATTTTTCAAGGACATGTCATTGATAAAGCTAAATACTCCAAGGTTGTGTAATACAACAGATTAATCATTGAGAAGAGTGAAATTATGCTGTTTTGAAAACTATGGCAGGTCAGATTTTCTGCCTAATTATATAAGAAGATTTCTCTAAAAAATACACATTATTTCAAAGACTTATTGGCTGTGAAATAAGTTAAGGGTATTTCAAATGGCTTGTCTGCAAAGAAAGGTGAGATGTAGGGAATCACAGAAAGTCGAGGGGAAAATAGGTCAATATATACATTGCTGTATGGTGAACTAAGCCTTAGGCCAGCAACAATGGAGAGGACCTGACCCTTAGACACGTACAAGTAAGCTGGAATCTTCAAAAGTTCAAATCTTTATAAGTAAAAAGATTTATTAAAATGAATAACCAAGTGTTTTAATTGACATCAGAAGATGAAAACAATAAACCCTGAGAACATAGAGAAAAGATAAATAAAGATATGAGCAGAACTTAATACAACAGAAAACGTATAAAATTGAGGTGATTTAGTAAGTCCAAAGAATCTTCTTTGAAAAGATTTAAAAGACACATTTTGATTAAGGAAAACCAAAACATAAGTAAAGAATATACAGAAAGAGTCAGGACAATGTTAGAGCAGAGAATATATGAAATGCCAGTAAATTTGAACATTTCTGTAAAGTGGACCATTTCCTAGCTCCTAAAGTTTACCAACACTGACACAAGAGGAAATCATTTAAGGTCATCATGTCTGCCCTCGGCATTCTCGGAACGCACTGGCCTCAGAATGCAGCCTCTGTAGTCCATGGTAACCTGCGGAGAGGGGGCGGGGCTGAGGGAGGTTGGAACACTGCCCTCACTGAGGGAGTGGGTGTGGCCATCTCTGCTGTGACTGAACAAAGGGCAGGGGAGCAGGGGGCCCAGGCCAGGGCCCTCAGAGCCCGGCAGGCCCAGTGGAGTGTCACAAGCTTTTAGGCCCAGGCCAAAGGGCGCCTTCTTTGTCTGCACAGCTGCCCAAACTCTCACCTTTCCACTCAGGCCGCCCTCTTACTTGAAGTGTGTGTGGAACGTGTCCGCGCAGTACACCGCGCTGCACAGCTAAGCATAGTACTGGGCATCGTAGCTTCCTGCCAGGTGACCGAAGTTCGCAGGCAGATGGGTCCCTGGGACACACGCGGAGAGGCTCCGGCCCGGGTCACAGGCCGCCCATGGCCCCTGCCCCAGATCGGGGGCCGCAAAGCAGCCCTGTCTGAGTCCCCTGCCTCTAGAGGGAGTATTGGACCAACACTTGTAGAAAACGGGGTCCTTGCGGGCCACTCATTGGTGGGACACAAATAAATCTTTGCCGACTTTCTGCTGAAACTTACGAGCGTTCACACCTAAGCCTCTTACAAGGTCAGCTGTTTAGCTAAACATGAGCTCATGATCTAAATTTACACAATATTGAAGAAAGCAGCTACAAGGGGAGACAATCAGCCAAAACCATCAATACCAGAATTAGATTCCCAAGGCCATCCATCAGATGTAGGAATAATCGGGTGCAAGGCAGAAAATATACATAAAACTGGAACTGAAACAAGGCACAAGGATGTTTTCAATGACTGGTAGGATCTCTAAATCATTTTTCAAGGACATGTCATTGATAAAGCTAAATACTCCAAGGTTGTGTAATACAACAGATTAATCATTGAGAAGAGTGGAATTATGCTGTTTTGAAAACTATGGCAGGTCAGATTTTCTGCCTAATTATATAAGAAGATTTCTCTAAAAAATACACATTATTTCAAAGACTTATTGGCTGTGAAATAAGTTAAGGGTATTTCAAATGGTTTGCCTGCAAAGAAAGGTGAGATGTAGGGAATCACAGAAAGTCGAGGGGAAAATAGGTCAATATATACATTGCTGTATGGTGAACTAAGCCTTAGGCCAGCAACAATGGAGAGGACCTGACCCTTAGACACGTACAAGTAAGCTGGAATCTTCAAAAGTTCAAATCTTTATAAGTAAAAAGGTTTATTAAAATGAATAACCAAGTGTTTTAATTGACATCAGAAGATGAAAACAATAAACCCTGAGAACATGGAGAAAAGATAAATAAAGATATGAGCAGAACTTAATACAACAAAAAACGTATAAAATTCAGGTGATTTAGTAAGTCCAAAGAATCTTTGAAAAGATTTAAAAGACACACTTTGATTAAGGAAAACCAAAACATAAGTAAAGAATATCCAGAAAGAGTCAGGACAATGTTAGAGCAGAGAATATATGAAATGCCAGTAAATTTGAACATTTCTGTAAAGTGGACCATTTCCTAGCTCCTAAAGTTTACCAACACTGACACAAGAGGAAATCATTTAAGGTCATCATGTCTGCCCTTGGCATTCTCGGAACGCCCTGGCCTCAGAATGCAGCCTCTGTAGTCCATGGTAACCTGCGGAGAGGGGGCGGGGCTGAGGGAGGTTGGAACACTGCCCTCACTGAGGGAGTGGGTGTGGCCATCTCTGCTGTGACTGAACAAAGGGCAGGGGAGCAGGGGGCCCAGGGCAGGGCCCTCAGAGCCCGGCAGGCCCAGTGGAGTGTCACAAGATTTTAGGCCCATGCCAAAGGGCGCCTTCTTGGTCTGCACAGCTGCCCAAACTCTCACCTTTCCACTCAGGCCGCCCTCTTACTTTAAGTGTGTGTGGAACGTGTCCGTGCAGTATACCGCGCTGCACAGCTATGCATAGGTCTGGGCATCGTAGCTTCCTGCCAGGTGACCGAAGTTCGCAGGCAGATGGGTCCCTGGGACACACGCGGAGGGGCTCCTGCCCGGGTCACAGGCCGCCCACTGCCCCTGCCCCAGATCGGGGGCCGCAAAGCAGCCCTGTATGAGTCCCCTGCCTCTAGAGGGAGTATTGGAGCAACACTTGTAGAAAACGGGGTCCTTGCGGGCCACTCATTGGAGGGACACAAATAAATCTTTGCCGACTTTCTGCTGAAACTTACGAGCGTTCACACCTAAGCCTCTTACAAGGTCAGCTGTTTAGCTAAACATGAGCTCATGATCTAAATTTACACAATATTGAAGAAAGCAGCTACAAGGGGAGACAATCAGCCAAAACCATCAATACCAGAATTAGATTCCCAAGGCCATCCATCAGATGTAGGAATAATCGGGTGCAAGGCAGAAAATATACATAAAACTGGAACTGAAACAAGGCACAAGGATGTTTTCAAAGACTGGAAGGATCTCTCAAACATTTTTCAAGGACATGTCATTGATAAAGCTAAATACTCCAAGGTTGTGTAATACAACAGATTAATCATTGAGAAGAGTGAAATTATGCTGTTTTGAAAACTATGGCAGGTCAGATTTTCTGCCTAATTATATAAGAAGATTTCTCTAAAAAATACACATTATTTCAAAGACTTATTGGCTGTGAAATAAGTTAAGGGTATTTCAAATGGCTTGTCTGCAAAGAAAGGTGAGATGTAGGGAATCACAGAAAGTCGAGGGGAAAATAGGTTAATATATACATTGCTGTATGGTGAACTAAGCCTTAGGCTAGCAACAATGGAGAGGACGTGACCCTTAGACACGTACAAGTAAGCTGGAATCTTCAAAAGTTCAAATCTTTATAAGTAAAAAGATTTATTAAAATGAATAACCAAGTGTTTTAATTGACATCAGAAGATGAAAACAATAAACCCTGAGAACATAGAGAAAAGATAAATAAAGATATGAGCAGAACTTAATACAACAGAAAACGTATAAAATTGAGGTGATTTAGTAAGTCCAAAGAATCTTCTTTGAAAAGAATTAAAAGACACAATTTGATTAAAGAAAACTAAAACATATGTAAAGAATATACAGAAAGAGTCAGGACAATGTTAGAGCAGAGAATATATGAAATGCCAGTAAATTTGAACATTTCTGTAAAGTGGACCATTTCCTAGCTCCTAAAGTTTACCAACACTGACACAAGAGGAAATCATTTAAGGTCATCATGTCTGCCCTTGGCATTCTCGGAACGCCCTGGCCTCAGAATGCAGCCTCTGTAGTCCATGGTAACCTGCGGAGAGGGGGCGGGGCTGAGGGAGGTTGGAACACTGCCCTCACTGAGGGAGTGGGTGTGGCCATCTCTGCTGTGACTGAACAAAGGGCAGGGGAGCAGGGGGCCCAGGGCAGGGCCCTCAGAGCCCGGCAGGCCCAGTGGAGTGTCACACGCTTTTAGGCCCAGGCCAAAGGGTGCCTTCTTTGTCTGCACAGCTGCCCAAACTCTCACCTTTCCACTCAGGCCGCCCTCTTACTTGAAGTGTGTGTGGAACGTGTCCGTGCAGTATACCGCGCTGCACAGCTAAGCATAGGTCTGGGCATCGTAGCTTCCTGCCAGGTGACCGAAGTTCGCAGGCAGATGGGTCCCTGGGACACACGCGGAGAGGCTCCTGCCCGGGTCACAGGCCGCTCACTGCCCCTGCCCCAGATCGGGAGCCGCAAAGCAGCCCTGTCTGAGTCCCCTGCCTCTAGAGGGAGTATTGGACCAACACTTGTAGAAAACGGGGTCCTTGCGGGCCACTCATTGGAGGGACACAAATAAATCTTTGCCGACTTTCTGCTGAAACTTACGAGCGTTCACACCTAAGCCTCTTACAAGGTCAGCTGTTTAGCTAAACATGAGCTCATGATCTAAATTTACACAATATTGAAGAAAGCAGCTACAAGGGGAGACAATCAGCCAAAACCATCAATACCAGAATTAGATTCCCAAGGCCATCCATCAGATGTAGGAATAATCGGGTGCAAGGCAGAAAATATACATAAAACTGGAACTGAAACAAGGCACAAGGATGTTTTCAAAGACTGGTAGGATCTCTCAAACATTTTTCAAGGACATGTCATTGATAAAGCTAAATACACCAAGGTTGTGTAATACAACAGATTAATCATTGAGAAGAGTGAAATTATGCTGTTTTGAAAACTATGGCAGGTCAGATTTTCTGCCTAATTATATAAGAAGATTTCTCTAAAAAATACACATTATTTCAAAGACTTTTTGGCTGTGAAATAATTTAAGGGTATTTCAAATGGCTTGTCTGCAAAGAAAGGTGAGATGTAGGGAATCACAGAAAGTCGAGGGGAAAATAGGTCAATATATACATTGCTGTATGGTGAACTAAGCCTTAGGCCAGCAACAATGGAGAGGACCTGACCCTTAGACACGTACAAGTAAGCTGGAATCTTCAAAAGTTCAAATCTTTATAAGTAAAAAGATTTATTAAAATGAATAACCAAGTGTTTTAATTGACATCAGAAGATGAAAACAATAAACCCTGAGAACATAGAGAAAAGATAAATAAAGATATGAGCAGAACTTAATACAACAGAAAACGTATAAAATTGAGGTGATTTAGTAAGTCCAAAGAATCTTCTTTGAAAAGATTTAAAAGACACACTTTGATTAAGGAAAACCAAAACATAAGTAAAGAATATACAGAAAGAGTCAGGACAATGTTAGAGCAGAGAATATATGAAATGCCAGTAAATTTGAACATTTCTGTAAAGTGGACCATTTCCTAGCTCCTAAAGTTTACCAACACTGACACAAGAGGAAATCATTTAAGGTCATCATGTCTGCCCTTGGCATTCTCGGAACGCCCTGGCCTCAGAATGCAGCCTCTGTAGTCCATGGTAACCTGCGGAGAGGGGGCGGGGCTGAGGGAGGTTGGAACACTGCCCTCACTGAGGGAGTGGGTGTGGCCATCTCTGCTGTGACTGAACAAAGGGCAGGGGAGCAGGGGGCCCAGGCCAGGGCCCTCAGAGCCCGGCAGGCCCAGTGGAGTGTCACAAGCTTTTAGGCCCAGGCCAAAGGGCGCCTTCTTTGTCTGCACAGCTGCCCAAACTCTCACCTTTCCACTCAGGCCGCCCTCTTACTTGAAGTGTGTGTGGAACGTGTCCGCGCAGTACACCGCGCTGCACAGCTAAGCATAGTTCTGGGCATCGTAGCTTCCTGCCAGGTGACCGAAGTTCGCAGGCAGATGGGACCCTGGGACACACGCGGAGAGGCTCCTGCCCGGGTCACAGGCCGCCCATGGCCCCTGCCCCAGATCGGGGGCCGCAAAGCAGCCCTGTCTGAGTCCCCTGCCCCTAGAGGGAGTATTGGACCAACACTTGTAGAAAACGGGGTCCTTGCGGGCCACTCATTGGTGGGACACAAATAAATCTTTGCCGACTTTCTGCTGAAACTTACGAGCGTTCACACCTAAGCCTCTTACAAGGTCAGCTGTTTAGCTAAACATGAGCTCATGATCTAAATTTACACAATATTGAAGAAAGCAGCTACAAGGGGAGACAATCAGCCAAAACCATCAATACCAGAATTAGATTCCCAAGGCCATCCATCAGATGTAGGAATAATCGGGTGCAAGGCAGAAAATATACATAAAACTGGAACTGAAACAAGGCACAAGGATGTTTTCAATGACTGGTAGGATCTCTAAAACATTTTTCAAGGACATGTCATTGATAAAGCTAAATACTCCAAGGTTGTGTAATACAACAGATTAATCATTGAGAAGAGTGAAATTATGCTGTTTTGAAAACTATGGCAGGTCAGATTTTCTGCCTAATTATATAAGAAGATTTCTCTAAAAAATACACATTATTTCAAAGACTTATTGGCTGTGAAATAAGTTAAGGGTATTTCAAATGGCTTGTCTGCAAAAAAAGGTGAGATGTAGGGAATCACAGAAAGTCGAGGGGAAAATAGGTCAATATATACATTGCTGTATGGTGAACTAAGCCTTAGGCCAGCAACAATGGAGAGGACCTGACCCTTAGACACGTACAAGTAAGCTGGAATCTTCAAAAGTTCAAATCTTTATAAGTAAAAAGATTTATTAAAATGAATAACCAAGTGTTTTAATTGACATCAGAAGATGAAAACAATAAACCCTGAGAACATGGAGAAAAGATAAATAAAGATATGAGCAGAACTTAATACAACAAAAAACGTATAAAATTCAGGTGATTTAGTAAGTCCAAAGAATATTTGAAAAGATTTAAAAGACACACTTTGATTAAGGAAAACCAAAACATAAGTAAAGAATATCCAGAAAGAGTCAGGACAATGTTAGAGCAGAGAATATATGAAATGCCAGTAAATTTGAACATTTCTGTAAAGTGGACCATTTCCTAGCTCCTAAAGTTTACCAACACTGACACAAGAGGAAATCATTTAAGGTCATCATGTCTGCCCTTGGCATTCTCGGAACGCCCTGGCCTCAGAATGCAGCCTCTGTAGTCCATGGTAACCTGCGGAGAGGGGGCGGGGCTGAGGGAGGTTGGAACACTGCCCTCACTGAGGGAGTGGGTGTGGCCATCTCTGCTGTGACTGAACAAAGGGCAGGGGAGCAGGGGGCCCAGGGCAGGGCCCTCAGAGCCCGGCAGGCCCAGTGGAGTGTCACAAGATTTTAGGCCCATGCCAAAGGGCGCCTTCTTGGTCTGCACAGCTGCCCAAACTCTCACCTTTCCACTCAGGCCGCCCTCTTACTTTAAGTGTGTGTGGAACGTGTCCGTGCAGTATACCGCGCTGCACAGCTATGCATAGGTCTGGGCATCGTAGCTTCCTGCCAGGTGACCGAAGTTCGCAGACAGATGGGTCCCTGGGACACACGCGGAGGGGCTCCTGCCCGGGTCACAGGCCGCCCACTGCCCCTGCCCCAGATCGGGGGCCGCAAAGCAGCCCTGTATGAGTCCCCTGCCTCTAGAGGGAGTATTGGAGCAACACTTGTAGAAAACGGGGTCCTTGCGGGCCACTCATTGGAGGGACACAAATAAATCTTTGCCGACTTTCTGCTGAAACTTACGAGCGTTCACACCTAAGCCTCTTACAAGGTCAGCTGTTTAGCTAAACATGAGCTCATGATCTAAATTTACACAATATTGAAGAAAGCAGCTACAAGGGGAGACAATCAGCCAAAACCATCAATACCAGAATTAGATTCCCAAGGCCATCCATCAGATGTAGGAATAATCGGGTGCAAGGCAGAAAATATACATAAAACTGGAACTGAAACAAGGCACAAGGATGTTTTCAAAGACTGGTAGGATCTCTCAAACATTTTTCAAGGACATGTCATTGATAAAGCTAAATACTCCAAGGTTGTGTAATACAACAGATTAATCATTGAGAAGAGTGAAATTATGCTGTTTTGAAAACTATGGCAGGTCAGATTTTCTGCCTAATTATATAAGAAGATTTCTCTAAAAAATACACATTATTTCAAAGACTTATTGGCTGTGAAATAAGTTAAGGGTATTTCAAATGGCTTGTCTGCAAAGAAAGGTGAGATGTAGGGAATCACAGAAAGTCGAGGGGAAAATAGGTTAATATATACATTGCTTTATGGTGAACTAAGCCTTAGGCTAGCAACAATGGAGAGGACGTGACACTTAGACACGTACAAGTAAGCTGGAATCTTCAAAAGTTCAAATCTTTATAAGTAAAAAGATTTATTAAAATGAATAACCAAGTGTTTTAATTGACATCAGAAGATGAAAACAATAAACCCTGAGAACATAGAGAAAAGATAAATAAAGATATGAGCAGAACTTAATACAACAGAAAACGTATAAAATTGAGGTGATTTAGTAAGTCCAAAGAATCTTCTTTGAAAAGAATTAAAAGACACAATTTGATTAAAGAAAACCAAAACATATGTAAAGAATATACAGAAAGAGTCAGGACAATGTTAGAGCAGAGAATATATGAAATGCCAGTAAATTTGAACATTTCTGTAAAGTGGACCATTTCCTAGCTCCTAAAGTTTACCAACACTGACACAAGAGGAAATCATTTAAGGTCATCATGTCTGCCCTTGGCATTCTCGGAATGCCCTGGCCTCAGAATGCAGACTCTGTAGTCCATGGTAAACTGCGGAGAGGGGGCGGGGCTGAGGGAGGTTGGAACACTGCCCTCACTGAGGGAGTGGGTGTGGCCATCTCTGCTGTGACTGAACAAAGGGCAGGGGAGCAGGGGGCCCAGGGCAGGGCCCTCAGAGCCCGGCAGGCCCAGTGGAGTGTCACACGCTTTTAGGCCCAGGCCAAAGGGTGCCTTCTTTGTCTGCACAGCTGCCCAAACTCTCACCTTTCCACTCAGGCCGCCCTCTTACTTGAAGTGTGTGTGGAACGTGTCCGTGCAGTATACCGCGCTGCACAGCTAAGCATAGGTCTGGGCTTCGTAGCTTCCTGCCAGGTGACCGAAGTTCGCAGGCAGATGGGTCCCTGGGACACACGCGGAGAGGCTCCTGCCCGGGTCACAGGCCGCTCACTGCCCCTGCCCCAGATCGGGAGCCGCAAAGCAGCCCTGTCTGAGTCCCCTGCCTCTAGAGGGAGTATTGGACCAACACTTGTAGAAAACGGGGTCCTTGCGGGCCACTCATTGGAGGGACACAAATAAATCTTTGCCGACTTTCTGCTGAAACTTACGAGCGTTCACACCTAAGCCTCTTACAAGGTCAGCTGTTTAGCTAAACATGAGCTCATGATCTAAATTTACACAATATTGAAGAAAGCAGCTACAAGGGGAGACAATCAGCCAAAACCATCAATACCAGAATTAGATTCCCAAGGCCATCCATCAGATGTAGGAATAATCGGGTGCAAGGCAGAAAATATACATAAAACTGGAACTGAAACAAGGCACAAGGATGTTTTTAAAGACTGGTAGGATCTCTCAAACATTTTTCAAGGACATGTCATTGATAAAGCTAAATACTCCAAGGTTGTGTAATACAACAGATTAATCATTGAGAAGAGTGAAATTATGCTGTTTTGAAAACTATGGCAGGTCAGATTTTCTGCCTAATTATATAAGAAGATTTCTCTAAAAAATACACATTATTTCAAAGACTTATTGGCTGTGAAATAAGTTAAGGGTATTTCAAATGGCTTGTCTGCAAAGAAAGGTGAGATGTAGGGAATCACAGAAAGTCGAGGGGAAAATAGGTCAATATATACATTGCTGTATGGTGAACTAAGCCTTAGGCCAGCAACAATGGAGAGGACCTGACCCTTAGACACGTACAAGTAAGCTGGAATCTTCAAAAGTTCAAATCTTTATAAGTAAAAAGATTTATTAAAATGAATAACCAAGTGTTTTAATTGACATCAGAAGATGAAAACAATAAACCCTGAGAACATAGAGAAAAGATAAATAAAGATATGAGCAGAACTTAATACAACAGAAAACGTATAAAATTGAGGTGATTTAGTAAGTCCAAAGAATCTTCTTTGAAAAGATTTAAAAGACACATTTTGATTAAGGAAAACCAAAACATAAGTAAAGAATATACAGAAAGAGTCAGGACAATGTTAGAGCAGAGAATATATGAAATGCCAGTAAATTTGAACATTTCTGTCAAGTGGACCATTTCCTAGCTCCTAAAGTTTACCAACACTGACACAAGAGGAAATCATTTAAGGTCATCATGTCTGCCCTCGGCATTCTCGGAACGCACTGGCCTCAGAATGCAGCCTCTGTAGTCCATGGTAACCTGCGGAGAGGGGGCGGGGCTGAGGGAGGTTGGAACACTGCCCTCACTGAGGGAGTGGGTGTGGCCATCTCTGCTGTGACTGAACAAAGGGCAGGGGAGCAGGGGGCCCAGGCCAGGGCCCTCAGAGCCCGGCAGGCCCAGTGGAGTGTCACAAGCTTTTAGGCCCAGGCCAAAGGGCGCCTTCTTTGTCTGCACAGCTGCCCAAACTCTCACCTTTCCACTCAGGCCGCCCTCTTACTTGAAGTGTGTGTGGAACGTGTCCGCGCAGTACACCGCGCTGCACAGCTAAGCATAGTACTGGGCATCGTAGCTTCCTGCCAGGTGACCGAAGTTCGCAGGCAGATGGGTCCCTGGGACACACGCGGAGAGGCTCCGGCCCGGGTCACAGGCCGCCCATGGCCCCTGCCCCAGATCGGGGGCCGCAAAGCAGCCCTGTCTGAGTCCCCTGCCTCTAGAGGGAGTATTGGACCAACACTTGTAGAAAACGGGGTCCTTGCGGGCCACTCATTGGTGGGACACAAATAAATCTTTGCCGACTTTCTGCTGAAACTTACGAGCGTTCACACCTAAGCCTCTTACAAGGTCAGCTGTTTAGCTAAACATGAGCTCATGATCTAAATTTACACAATATTGAAGAAAGCAGCTACAAGGGGAGACAATCAGCCAAAACCATCAATACCAGAATTAGATTCCCAAGGCCATCCATCAGATGTAGGAATAATCGGGTGCAAGGCAGAAAATATACATAAAACTGGAACTGAAACAAGGCACAAGGATGTTTTCAATGACTGGTAGGATCTCTAAATCATTTTTCAAGGACATGTCATTGATAAAGCTAAATACTCCAAGGTTGTGTAATACAACAGATTAATCATTGAGAAGAGTGGAATTATGCTGTTTTGAAAACTATGGCAGGTCAGATTTTCTGCCTAATTATATAAGAAGATTTCTCTAAAAAATACACATTATTTCAAAGACTTATTGGCTGTGAAATAAGTTAAGGGTATTTCAAATGGTTTGCCTGCAAAGAAAGGTGAGATGTAGGGAATCACAGAAAGTCGAGGGGAAAATAGGTCAATATATACATTGCTGTATGGTGAACTAAGCCTTAGGCCAGCAACAATGGAGAGGACCTGACCCTTAGACACGTACAAGTAAGCTGGAATCTTCAAAAGTTCAAATCTTTATAAGTAAAAAGGTTTATTAAAATGAATAACCAAGTGTTTTAATTGACATCAGAAGATGAAAACAATAAACCCTGAGAACATGGAGAAAAGATAAATAAAGATATGAGCAGAACTTAATACAACAAAAAACGTATAAAATTCAGGTGATTTAGTAAGTCCAAAGAATCTTTGAAAAGATTTAAAAGACACACTTTGATTAAGGAAAACCAAAACATAAGTAAAGAATATCCAGAAAGAGTCAGGACAATGTTAGAGCAGAGAATATATGAAATGCCAGTAAATTTGAACATTTCTGTAAAGTGGACCATTTCCTAGCTCCTAAAGTTTACCAACACTGACACAAGAGGAAATCATTTAAGGTCATCATGTCTGCCCTTGGCATTCTCGGAACGCCCTGGCCTCAGAATGCAGCCTCTGTAGTCCATGGTAACCTGCGGAGAGGGGGCGGGGCTGAGGGAGGTTGGAACACTGCCCTCACTGAGGGAGTGGGTGTGGCCATCTCTGCTGTGACTGAACAAAGGGCAGGGGAGCAGGGGGCCCAGGGCAGGGCCCTCAGAGCCCGGCAGGCCCAGTGGAGTGTCACAAGATTTTAGGCCCATGCCAAAGGGCGCCTTCTTGGTCTGCACAGCTGCCCAAACTCTCACCTTTCCACTCAGGCCGCCCTCTTACTTTAAGTGTGTGTGGAACGTGTCCGTGCAGTATACCGCGCTGCACAGCTATGCATAGGTCTGGGCATCGTAGCTTCCTGCCAGGTGACCGAAGTTCGCAGGCAGATGGGTCCCTGGGACACACGCGGAGGGGCTCCTGCCCGGGTCACAGGCCGCCCACTGCCCCTGCCCCAGATCGGGGGCCGCAAAGCAGCCCTGTATGAGTCCCCTGCCTCTAGAGGGAGTATTGGAGCAACACTTGTAGAAAACGGGGTCCTTGCGGGCCACTCATTGGAGGGACACAAATAAATCTTTGCCGACTTTCTGCTGAAACTTACGAGCGTTCACACCTAAGCCTCTTACAAGGTCAGCTGTTTAGCTAAACATGAGCTCATGATCTAAATTTACACAATATTGAAGAAAGCAGCTACAAGGGGAGACAATCAGCCAAAACCATCAATACCAGAATTAGATTCCCAAGGCCATCCATCAGATGTAGGAATAATCGGGTGCAAGGCAGAAAATATACATAAAACTGGAACTGAAACAAGGCACAAGGATGTTTTCAAAGACTGGAAGGATCTCTCAAACATTTTTCAAGGACATGTCATTGATAAAGCTAAATACTCCAAGGTTGTGTAATACAACAGATTAATCATTGAGAAGAGTGAAATTATGCTGTTTTGAAAACTATGGCAGGTCAGATTTTCTGCCTAATTATATAAGAAGATTTCTCTAAAAAATACACATTATTTCAAAGACTTATTGGCTGTGAAATAAGTTAAGGGTATTTCAAATGGCTTGTCTGCAAAGAAAGGTGAGATGTAGGGAATCACAGAAAGTCGAGGGGAAAATAGGTTAATATATACATTGCTGTATGGTGAACTAAGCCTTAGGCTAGCAACAATGGAGAGGACGTGACCCTTAGACACGTACAAGTAAGCTGGAATCTTCAAAAGTTCAAATCTTTATAAGTAAAAAGATTTATTAAAATGAATAACCAAGTGTTTTAATTGACATCAGAAGATGAAAACAATAAACCCTGAGAACATAGAGAAAAGATAAATAAAGATATGAGCAGAACTTAATACAACAGAAAACGTATAAAATTGAGGTGATTTAGTAAGTCCAAAGAATCTTCTTTGAAAAGAATTAAAAGACACAATTTGATTAAAGAAAACTAAAACATATGTAAAGAATATACAGAAAGAGTCAGGACAATGTTAGAGCAGAGAATATATGAAATGCCAGTAAATTTGAACATTTCTGTAAAGTGGACCATTTCCTAGCTCCTAAAGTTTACCAACACTGACACAAGAGGAAATCATTTAAGGTCATCATGTCTGCCCTTGGCATTCTCGGAACGCCCTGGCCTCAGAATGCAGCCTCTGTAGTCCATGGTAACCTGCGGAGAGGGGGCGGGGCTGAGGGAGGTTGGAACACTGCCCTCACTGAGGGAGTGGGTGTGGCCATCTCTGCTGTGACTGAACAAAGGGCAGGGGAGCAGGGGGCCCAGGGCAGGGCCCTCAGAGCCCGGCAGGCCCAGTGGAGTGTCACACGCTTTTAGGCCCAGGCCAAAGGGTGCCTTCTTTGTCTGCACAGCTGCCCAAACTCTCACCTTTCCACTCAGGCCGCCCTCTTACTTGAAGTGTGTGTGGAACGTGTCCGTGCAGTATACCGCGCTGCACAGCTAAGCATAGGTCTGGGCATCGTAGCTTCCTGCCAGGTGACCGAAGTTCGCAGGCAGATGGGTCCCTGGGACACACGCGGAGAGGCTCCTGCCCGGGTCACAGGCCGCTCACTGCCCCTGCCCCAGATCGGGAGCCGCAAAGCAGCCCTGTCTGAGTCCCCTGCCTCTAGAGGGAGTATTGGACCAACACTTGTAGAAAACGGGGTCCTTGCGGGCCACTCATTGGAGGGACACAAATAAATCTTTGCCGACTTTCTGCTGAAACTTACGAGCGTTCACACCTAAGCCTCTTACAAGGTCAGCTGTTTAGCTAAACATGAGCTCATGATCTAAATTTACACAATATTGAAGAAAGCAGCTACAAGGGGAGACAATCAGCCAAAACCATCAATACCAGAATTAGATTCCCAAGGCCATCCATCAGATGTAGGAATAATCGGGTGCAAGGCAGAAAATATACATAAAACTGGAACTGAAACAAGGCACAAGGATGTTTTCAAAGACTGGTAGGATCTCTCAAACATTTTTCAAGGACATGTCATTGATAAAGCTAAATACACCAAGGTTGTGTAATACAACAGATTAATCATTGAGAAGAGTGAAATTATGCTGTTTTGAAAACTATGGCAGGTCAGATTTTCTGCCTAATTATATAAGAAGATTTCTCTAAAAAATACACATTATTTCAAAGACTTTTTGGCTGTGAAATAATTTAAGGGTATTTCAAATGGCTTGTCTGCAAAGAAAGGTGAGATGTAGGGAATCACAGAAAGTCGAGGGGAAAATAGGTCAATATATACATTGCTGTATGGTGAACTAAGCCTTAGGCCAGCAACAATGGAGAGGACCTGACCCTTAGACACGTACAAGTAAGCTGGAATCTTCAAAAGTTCAAATCTTTATAAGTAAAAAGATTTATTAAAATGAATAACCAAGTGTTTTAATTGACATCAGAAGATGAAAACAATAAACCCTGAGAACATAGAGAAAAGATAAATAAAGATATGAGCAGAACTTAATACAACAGAAAACGTATAAAATTGAGGTGATTTAGTAAGTCCAAAGAATCTTCTTTGAAAAGATTTAAAAGACACACTTTGATTAAGGAAAACCAAAACATAAGTAAAGAATATACAGAAAGAGTCAGGACAATGTTAGAGCAGAGAATATATGAAATGCCAGTAAATTTGAACATTTCTGTAAAGTGGACCATTTCCTAGCACCTAAAGTTTACCAACACTGACACAAGAGGAAATCATTTAAGGTCATCATGTCTGCCCTTGGCATTCTCGGAACGCCCTGGCCTCAGAATGCAGCCTCTGTAGTCCATGGTAACCTGCGGAGAGGGGGCGGGGCTGAGGGAGGTTGGAACACTGCCCTCACTGAGGGAGTGGGTGTGGCCATCTCTGCTGTGACTGAACAAAGGGCAGGGGAGCAGGGGGCCCAGGCCAGGGCCCTCAGAGCCCGGCAGGCCCAGTGGAGTGTCACAAGCTTTTAGGCCCAGGCCAAAGGGCGCCTTCTTTGTCTGCACAGCTGCCCAAACTCTCACCTTTCCACTCAGGCCGCCCTCTTACTTGAAGTGTGTGTGGAACGTGTCCGCGCAGTACACCGCGCTGCACAGCTAAGCATAGTTCTGGGCATCGTAGCTTCCTGCCAGGTGACCGAAGTTCGCAGGCAGATGGGACCCTGGGACACACGCGGAGAGGCTCCTGCCCGGGTCACAGGCCGCCCATGGCCCCTGCCCCAGATCGGGGGCCGCAAAGCAGCCCTGTCTGAGTCCCCTGCCCCTAGAGGGAGTATTGGACCAACACTTGTAGAAAACGGGGTCCTTGCGGGCCACTCATTGGTGGGACACAAATAAATCTTTGCCGACTTTCTGCTGAAACTTACGAGCGTTCACACCTAAGCCTCTTACAAGGTCAGCTGTTTAGCTAAACATGAGCTCATGATCTAAATTTACACAATATTGAAGAAAGCAGCTACAAGGGGAGACAATCAGCCAAAACCATCAATACCAGAATTAGATTCCCAAGGCCATCCATCAGATGTAGGAATAATCGGGTGCAAGGCAGAAAATATACATAAAACTGGAACTGAAACAAGGCACAAGGATGTTTTCAATGACTGGTAGGATCTCTAAAACATTTTTCAAGGACATGTCATTGATAAAGCTAAATACTCCAAGGTTGTGTAATACAACAGATTAATCATTGAGAAGAGTGAAATTATGCTGTTTTGAAAACTATGGCAGGTCAGATTTTCTGCCTAATTATATAAGAAGATTTCTCTAAAAAATACACATTATTTCAAAGACTTATTGGCTGTGAAATAAGTTAAGGGTATTTCAAATGGCTTGTCTGCAAAGAAAGGTGAGATGTAGGGAATCACAGAAAGTCGAGGGGAAAATAGGTCAATATATACATTGCTGTATGGTGAACTAAGCCTTAGGCCAGCAACAATGGAGAGGACCTGACCCTTAGACACGTACAAGTAAGCTGGAATCTTCAAAAGTTCAAATCTTTATAAGTAAAAAGATTTATTAAAATGAATAACCAAGTGTTTTAATTGACATCAGAAGATGAAAACAATAAACCCTGAGAACATGGAGAAAAGATAAATAAAGATATGAGCAGAACTTAATACAACAAAAAACGTATAAAATTCAGGTGATTTAGTAAGTCCAAAGAATATTTGAAAAGATTTAAAAGACACACTTTGATTAAGGAAAACCAAAACATAAGTAAAGAATATCCAGAAAGAGTCAGGACAATGTTAGAGCAGAGAATATATGAAATGCCAGTAAATTTGAACATTTCTGTAAAGTGGACCATTTCCTAGCTCCTAAAGTTTACCAACACTGACACAAGAGGAAATCATTTAAGGTCATCATGTCTGCCCTTGGCATTCTCGGAACGCCCTGGCCTCAGAATGCAGCCTCTGTAGTCCATGGTAACCTGCGGAGAGGGGGCGGGGCTGAGGGAGGTTGGAACACTGCCCTCACTGAGGGAGTGGGTGTGGCCATCTCTGCTGTGACTGAACAAAGGGCAGGGGAGCAGGGGGCCCAGGGCAGGGCCCTCAGAGCCCGGCAGGCCCAGTGGAGTGTCACAAGATTTTAGGCCCATGCCAAAGGGCGCCTTCTTGGTCTGCACAGCTGCCCAAACTCTCACCTTTCCACTCAGGCCGCCCTCTTACTTTAAGTGTGTGTGGAACGTGTCCGTGCAGTATACCGCGCTGCACAGCTATGCATAGGTCTGGGCATCGTAGCTTCCTGCCAGGTGACCGAAGTTCGCAGACAGATGGGTCCCTGGGACACACGCGGAGGGGCTCCTGCCCGGGTCACAGGCCGCCCACTGCCCCTGCCCCAGATCGGGGGCCGCAAAGCAGCCCTGTATGAGTCCCCTGCCTCTAGAGGGAGTATTGGAGCAACACTTGTAGAAAACGGGGTCCTTGCGGGCCACTCATTGGAGGGACACAAATAAATCTTTGCCGACTTTCTGCTGAAACTTACGAGCGTTCACACCTAAGCCTCTTACAAGGTCAGCTGTTTAGCTAAACATGAGCTCATGATCTAAATTTACACAATATTGAAGAAAGCAGCTACAAGGGGAGACAATCAGCCAAAACCATCAATACCAGAATTAGATTCCCAAGGCCATCCATCAGATGTAGGAATAATCGGGTGCAAGGCAGAAAATATACATAAAACTGGAACTGAAACAAGGCACAAGGATGTTTTCAAAGACTGGTAGGATCTCTCAAACATTTTTCAAGGACATGTCATTGATAAAGCTAAATACTCCAAGGTTGTGTAATACAACAGATTAATCATTGAGAAGAGTGAAATTATGCTGTTTTGAAAACTATGGCAGGTCAGATTTTCTGCCTAATTATATAAGAAGATTTCTCTAAAAAATACACATTATTTCAAAGACTTATTGGCTGTGAAATAAGTTAAGGGTATTTCAAATGGCTTGTCTGCAAAGAAAGGTGAGATGTAGGGAATCACAGAAAGTCGAGGGGAAAATAGGTTAATATATACATTGCTTTATGGTGAACTAAGCCTTAGGCTAGCAACAATGGAGAGGACGTGACACTTAGACACGTACAAGTAAGCTGGAATCTTCAAAAGTTCAAATCTTTATAAGTAAAAAGATTTATTAAAATGAATAACCAAGTGTTTTAATTGACATCAGAAGATGAAAACAATAAACCCTGAGAACATAGAGAAAAGATAAATAAAGATATGAGCAGAACTTAATACAACAGAAAACGTATAAAATTGAGGTGATTTAGTAAGTCCAAAGAATCTTCTTTGAAAAGAATTAAAAGACACAATTTGATTAAAGAAAACCAAAACATATGTAAAGAATATACAGAAAGAGTCAGGACAATGTTAGAGCAGAGAATATATGAAATGCCAGTAAATTTGAACATTTCTGTAAAGTGGACCATTTCCTAGCTCCTAAAGTTTACCAACACTGACACAAGAGGAAATCATTTAAGGTCATCATGTCTGCCCTTGGCATTCTCGGAATGCCCTGGCCTCAGAATGCAGACTCTGTAGTCCATGGTAAACTGCGGAGAGGGGGCGGGGCTGAGGGAGGTTGGAACACTGCCCTCACTGAGGGAGTGGGTGTGGCCATCTCTGCTGTGACTGAACAAAGGGCAGGGGAGCAGGGGGCCCAGGGCAGGGCCCTCAGAGCCCGGCAGGCCCAGTGGAGTGTCACACGCTTTTAGGCCCAGGCCAAAGGGTGCCTTCTTTGTCTGCACAGCTGCCCAAACTCTCACCTTTCCACTCAGGCCGCCCTCTTACTTGAAGTGTGTGTGGAACGTGTCCGTGCAGTATACCGCGCTGCACAGCTAAGCATAGGTCTGGGCTTCGTAGCTTCCTGCCAGGTGACCGAAGTTCGCAGGCAGATGGGTCCCTGGGACACACGCGGAGAGGCTCCTGCCCGGGTCACAGGCCGCTCACTGCCCCTGCCCCAGATCGGGAGCCGCAAAGCAGCCCTGTCTGAGTCCCCTGCCTCTAGAGGGAGTATTGGACCAACACTTGTAGAAAACGGGGTCCTTGCGGGCCACTCATTGGAGGGACACAAATAAATCTTTGCCGACTTTCTGCTGAAACTTACGAGCGTTCACACCTAAGCCTCTTACAAGGTCAGCTGTTTAGCTAAACATGAGCTCATGATCTAAATTTACACAATATTGAAGAAAGCAGCTACAAGGGGAGACAATCAGCCAAAACCATCAATACCAGAATTAGATTCCCAAGGCCATCCATCAGATGTAGGAATAATCGGGTGCAAGGCAGAAAATATACATAAAACTGGAACTGAAACAAGGCACAAGGATGTTTTTAAAGACTGGTAGGATCTCTCAAACATTTTTCAAGGACATGTCATTGATAAAGCTAAATACTCCAAGGTTGTGTAATACAACAGATTAATCATTGAGAAGAGTGAAATTATGCTGTTTTGAAAACTATGGCAGGTCAGATTTTCTGCCTAATTATATAAGAAGATTTCTCTAAAAAATACACATTATTTCAAAGACTTATTGGCTGTGAAATAAGTTAAGGGTATTTCAAATGGCTTGTCTGCAAAGAAAGGTGAGATGTAGGGAATCACAGAAAGTCGAGGGGAAAATAGGTCAATATATACATTGCTGTATGGTGAACTAAGCCTTAGGCCAGCAACAATGGAGAGGACCTGACCCTTAGACACGTACAAGTAAGCTGGAATCTTCAAAAGTTCAAATCTTTATAAGTAAAAAGATTTATTAAAATGAATAACCAAGTGTTTTAATTGACATCAGAAGATGAAAACAATAAACCCTGAGAACATAGAGAAAAGATAAATAAAGATATGAGCAGAACTTAATACAACAGAAAACGTATAAAATTGAGGTGATTTAGTAAGTCCAAAGAATCTTCTTTGAAAAGATTTAAAAGACACATTTTGATTAAGGAAAACCAAAACATAAGTAAAGAATATACAGAAAGAGTCAGGACAATGTTAGAGCAGAGAATATATGAAATGCCAGTAAATTTGAACATTTCTGTAAAGTGGACCATTTCCTAGCTCCTAAAGTTTACCAACACTGACACAAGAGGAAATCATTTAAGGTCATCATGTCTGCCCTCGGCATTCTCGGAACGCCCTGGCCTCAGAATGCAGCCTCTGTAGTCCATGGTAACCTGCGGAGAGGGGGCGGGGCTGAGGGAGGTTGGAACACTGCCCTCACTGAGGGAGTGGGTGTGGCCATCTCTGCTGTGACTGAACAAAGGGCAGGGGAGCAGGGGGCCCAGGCCAGGGCCCTCAGAGCCCGGCAGGCCCAGTGGAGTCTCACAAGCTTTTAGGCCCAGGCCAAAGGGCGCCTTCTTTGTCTGCACAGCTGCCCAAACTCTCACCTTTCCACTCAGGCCGCCCTCTTACTTGAAGTGTGTGTGGAACGTGTCCGCGCAGTACACCGCGCTGCACAGCTAAGCATAGTACTGGGCATCGTAGCTTCCTGCCAGGTGACCGAAGTTCGCAGGCAGATGGGTCCCTGGGACACACGCGGAGAGGCTCCGGCCCGGGTCACAGGCCGCCCATGGCCCCTGCCCCAGATCGGGGGCCGCAAAGCAGCCCTGTCTGAGTCCCCTGCCTCTAGAGGGAGTATTGGACCAACACTTGTAGAAAACGGGGTCCTTGCGGGCCACTCATTGGTGGGACACAAATAAATCTTTGCCGACTTTCTGCTGAAACTTACGAGCGTTCACACCTAAGCCTCTTACAAGGTCAGCTGTTTAGCTAAACATGAGCTCATGATCTAAATTTACACAATATTGAAGAAAGCAGCTACAAGGGGAGACAATCAGCCAAAACCATCAATACCAGAATTAGATTCCCAAGGCCATCCATCAGATGTAGGAATAATCGGGTGCAAGGCAGAAAATATACATAAAACTGGAACTGAAACAAGGCACAAGGATGTTTTCAATGACTGGTAGGATCTCTAAAACATTTTTCAAGGACATGTCATTGATAAAGCTAAATACTCCAAGGTTGTGTAATACAACAGATTAATCATTGAGAAGAGTGAAATTATGCTGTTTTGAAAACTATGGCAGGTCAGATTTTCTGCCTAATTATATAAGAAGATTTCTCTAAAAAATACACATTATTTCAAAGACTTATTGGCTGTGAAATAAGTTAAGGGTGTTTCAAATGGCTTGCCTGCAAAGAAAGGTGAGATGTAGGGAATCACAGAAAGTCGAGGGGAAAATAGGTCAATATATACATTGCTGTATGGTGAACTAAGCCTTAGGCCAGCAACAATGGAGAGGACCTGACCCTTAGACACGTACAAGTAAGCTGGAATCTTCAAAAGTTCAAATCTTTATAAGTAAAAAGATTTATTAAAATGAATAACCAAGTGTTTTAATTGACATCAGAAGATGAAAACAATAAACCCTGAGAACATGGAGAAAAGATAAATAAAGATATGAGCAGAACTTAATACAACAAAAAACGTATAAAATTCAGGTGATTTAGTAAGTCCAAAGAATCTTTGAAAAGATTTAAAAGACACACTTTGATTAAGGAAAACCAAAACATAAGTAAAGAATATCCAGAAAGAGTCAGGACAATGTTAGAGCAGAGAATATATGAAATGCCAGTAAATTTGAACATTTCTGTAAAGTGGACCATTTCCTAGCTCCTAAAGTTTACCAACACTGACACAAGAGGAAATCATTTAAGGTCATCATGTCTGCCCTTGGCATTCTCGGAACGCCCTGGCCTCAGAATGCAGCCTCTGTAGTCCATGGTAACCTGCGGAGAGGGGGCGGGGCTGAGGGAGGTTGGAACACTGCCTTCACTGAGGGAGTGGTTGTGGCCATCTCTGCTGTGACTGAACAAAGGGCAGGGGAGCAGGGGGCCCAGGGCAGGGCCCTCAGAGCCCGGCAGGCCCAGTGGAGTGTCACAAGATTTTAGGCCCATGCCAAAGGGCGCCTTCTTGGTCTGCACAGCTGCCCAAACTCTCACCTTTCCACTCAGGCCGCCCTCTTACTTTAAGTGTGTGTGGAACGTGTCCGTGCAGTATACCGCGCTGCACAGCTATGCGTAGGTCTGGGCATCGTAGCTTCCTGCCAGGTGACCGAAGTTCGCAGGCAGATGGGTCCCTGGGACACACGCGGAGGGGCTCCTGCCCGGGTCACAGGCCGCCCACTGCCCCTGCCCCAGATCGGGGGCCGCAAAGCAGCCCTGTATGAGTCCCCTGCCTCTAGAGGGAGTATTGGAGCAACACTTGTAGAAAACGGGGTCCTTGCGGGCCACTCATTGGAGGGACACAAATAAATCTTTGCCGACTTTCTGCTGAAACTTACGAGCGTTCACACCTAAGCCTCTTACAAGGTCAGCTGTTTAGCTAAACATGAGCTCATGATCTAAATTTACACAATATTGAAGAAAGCAGCTACAAGGGGAGACAATCAGCCAAAACCATCAATACCAGAATTAGATTCCCAAGGCCATCCATCAGATGTAGGAATAATCGGGTGCAAGGCAGAAAATATACATAAAACTGGAACTGAAACAAGGCACAAGGATGTTTTCAAAGACTGGTAGGATCTCTCAAACATTTTTCAAGGACATGTCATTGATAAAGCTAAATACTCCAAGGTTGTGTAATACAACAGATTAATCATTGAGAAGAGTGAAATTATGCTGTTTTGAAAACTATGGCAGGTCAGATTTTCTGCCTAATTATATAAGAAGATTTCTCTAAAAAATACACATTATTTCAAAGACTTATTGGCTGTGAAATAAGTTAAGGGTATTTCAAATGGCTTGTCTGCAAAGAAAGGTGAGATGTAGGGAATCACAGAAAGTCGAGGGGAAAATAGGTTAATATATACATTGCTGTATGGTGAACTAAGCCTTAGGCTAGCAACAATGGAGAGGACGTGACCCTTAGACACGTACAAGTAAGCTGGAATCTTCAAAAGTTCAAATCTTTATAAGTAAAAAGATTTATTAAAATGAATAACCAAGTGTTTTAATTGACATCAGAAGATGAAAACAATAAACCCTGAGAACATGGAGAAAAGATAAATAAAGATATGAGCAGAACTTAATACAACAGAAAACGTATAAAATTGAGGTGATTTAGTAAGTCCAAAGAATCTTCTTTGAAAAGAATTAAAAGACACAATTTGATTAAAGAAAACCAAAACATATGTAAAGAATATACAGAAAGAGTCAGGACAATGTTAGAGCAGAGAATATATGAAATGCCAGTAAATTTGAACATTTCTGTAAAGTGGACCATTTCCTAGCTCCTAAAGTTTACCAACACTGACACAAGAGGAAATCATTTAAGGTCATCATGTCTGCCCTTGGCATTCTCGGAACACCCTGGCCTCAGAATGCAGCCTCTGTAGTCCATGGTAACCTGCGGAGAGGGGGCGGGGCTGAGGGAGGTTGGAACACTGCCGTCACTGAGGGAGTGGGTGTGGCCATCTCTGCTGTGACTGAACAAAGGGCAGGGGAGCAGGGGGCCCAGGGCAGGGCCCTCAGAGCCCGGCAGGCCCAGTGGAGTGTCACACGCTTTTAGGCCCAGGCCAAAGGGTGCCTTCTTTGTCTGCACAGCTGCCCAAACTCTCACCTTTCCACTCAGGCCGCCCTCTTACTTGAAGTGTGTGTGGAACGTGTCCGTGCAGTATACCGCGCTGCACAGCTAAGCATAGGTCTGGGCATCGTAGCTTCCTGCCAGGTGACCGAAGTTCGCAGGCAGATGGGTCCCTGGGACACACGCGGAGAGGCTCCTGCCCGGGTCACAGGCCGCTCACTGCCCCTGCCCCAGATCGGGAGCCCCAAAGCAGCCCTGTCTGAGTCCCCTGCCTCTAGAGGGAGTATTGGACCAACACTTGTAGAAAACGGGGTCCCTGCGGGCCACTCATTGGAGGGACACAAATAAATCTTTGCCGACTTTCTGCTGAAACTTACGAGCGTTCACACCTAAGCCTCTTACAAGGTCAGCTGTTTAGCTAAACATGAGCTCATGATCTAAATTTACACAATATTGAAGAAAGCAGCTACAAGGGGAGACAATCAGCCAAAACCATCAATACCAGAATTAGATTCCCAAGGCCATCCATCAGATGTAGGAATAATCGGGTGCAAGGCAGAAAATATACATAAAACTGGAACTGAAACAAGGCACAAGGATGTTTTCAAAGACTGGTAGGATCTCTCAAACATTTTTCAAGGACATGTCATTGATAAAGCTAAATACTCCAAGGTTGTGTAATACAACAGATTAATCATTGAGAAGAGTGAAATTATGCTGTTTTGAAAACTATGGCAGGTCAGATTTTCTGCCTAATTATATAAGAAGATTTCTCTAAAACATACACATTATTTCAAAGACTTTTTGGCTGTGAAATAATTTAAGGGTATTTCAAATGGCTTGTCTGCAAAGAAAGGTGAGATGTAGGGAATCACAGAAAGTCGAGGGGAAAATAGGTCAATATATACATTGCTGTATGGTGAACTAAGCCTTAGGCCAGCAACAATGGAGAGGACCTGACCCTTAGACACGTACAATTAAGCTGGAATCTTCAAAAGTTCAAATCTTTATAAGTAAAAAGATTTATTAAAATGAATAACCAAGTGTTTTAATTGACATCAGAAGATGAAAACAATAAACCCTGAGAACATAGAGAAAAGATAAATAAAGATATGAGCAGAACTTAATACAACAGAAAACGTATAAAATTGAGGTGATTTAGTAAGTCCAAAGAATCTTCTTTGAAAAGATTTAAAAGACACACTTTGATTAAGGAAAACCAAAACATAAGTAAAGAATATACAGAAAGAGTCAGGACAATGTTAGAGCAGAGAATATATGAAATGCCAGTAAATTTGAACATTTCTGTAAAGTGGACCATTTCCTAGCTCCTAAAGTTTACCAACACTGACACAAGAGGAAATCATTTAAGGTCATCATGTCTGCCCTTGGCATTCTCGGAACGCCCTGGCCTCAGAATGCAGCCTCTGTAGTCCATGGTAACCTGCGGAGAGGGGGCGGGGCTGAGGGAGGTTGGAACACTGCCCTCACTGAGGGAGTGGGTGTGGCCATCTCTGCTGTGACTGAACAAAGGGCAGGGGAGCAGGGGGCCCAGGGCAGGGCCCTCAGAGCCCGGCAGGCCCAGTGGAGTGTCACAAGCTTTTAGGCCCAGGCCAAAGGGCGCCTTCTTTGTCTGCACAGCTGCCCAAACTCTCACCTTTCCACTCAGGCCGCCCTCTTACTTGAAGTGTGTGTGGAACGTGTCCGCGCAGTACACCGCGCTGCACAGCTAAGCATAGTTCTGGGCATCGTAGCTTCCTGCCAGGTGACCGAAGTTCGCAGGCAGATGGGTCCCTGGGACACACGCGGAGAGGCTCCGGCCCAGGTCACAGGCCGCCCATGGCCCCTGCCCCAGATCGGGGGCCGCAAAGCAGCCCTGTCTGAGTCCCCTGCCTCTAGAGGGAGTATTGGACCAACACTTGTAGAAAACGGGGTCCTTGCGGGCCACTCATTGGTGGGACACAAATAAATCTTTGCCGACTTTCTGCTGAAACTTACGAGCGTTCACACCTAAGCCTCTTACAAGGTCAGCTGTTTAGCTAAACATGAGCTCATGATCTAAATTTACACAATATTGAAGAAAGCAGCTACAAGGGGAGACAATCAGCCAAAACCATCAATACCAGAATTAGATTCCCAAGGCCATCCATCAGATGTAGGAATAATCGGGTGCAAGGCAGAAAATATACATAAAACTGGAACTGAAACAAGGCACAAGGATGTTTTCAATGACTGGTAGGATCTCTAAAACATTTTTCAAGGACATGTCATTGATAAAGCTAAATACTCCAAGGTTGTGTAATACAACAGATTAATCATTGAGAAGAGTGAAATTATGCTGTTTTGAAAACTATGGCAGGTCAGATTTTCTGCCTAATTATATAAGAAGATTTCTCTAAAAAATACACATTATTTCAAAGACTTATTGGCTGTGAAATAAGTTAAGGGTATTTCAAATGGCTTGTCTGCAAAGAAAGGTGAGATGTAGGGAATCACAGAGAGTCGAGGGGAAAGTAGGTCAATATATACATTGCTGTATGGTGAACTAAGCCTTAGGCCAGCAACAATGGAGAGGACCTGACCCTTAGACAGGAACAAGTAAGCTGGAATCTTCAAAAGTTCAAATCTTTATAAGTAAAAAGATTTATTAAAATGAATAACCAAGTGTTTTAATTGACATCAGAAGATGAAAACAATAAACCCTGAGAACATGGAGAAAAGATAAATAAAGATATGAGCAGAACTTAATACAACAGAAAACGTATAAAATTGAGGTGATTTAGTAAGTCCAAAGAATCTTCTTTGAAAAGATTTAAAAGACACACTTTGATTAAGGAAAACCAAAACATAAGTAAAGAATATACAGAAAGAGTCAGGACAATGTTAGAGCAGAGAATATATGAAATGCCAGTAAATTTGAACATTTCTGTAAAGTGGACCATTTCCTAGCTCCTAAAGTTTACCAACACTGACACAAGAGGAAATCATTTAAGGTCATCATGTCTGCCCTTGGCATTCTCGGAACGCCCTGGCCTCAGAATGCAGCCTCTGTAGTCCATGGTAACCTGCGGAGAGGGGGCGGGGCTGAGGGAGGTTGGAACACTGCCCTCACTGAGGGAGTGTGTGTGGCCATCTCTGCTGTGACTGAACAAAGGGCAGGGGAGCAGGGGGCCCAGGGCAGGGCCCTCAGAGCCCGGCAGGCCCAGTGGAGTGTCACAAGATTTTAGGCCCATGCCAAAGTGCGCCTTCTTGGTCTGCACAGCTGCCCAAACTCTCACCTTTCCACTCAGGCCGCCCTCTTACTTTAAGTGTGTGTGGAACGTGTCCGTGCAGTATACCGCGCTGCACAGCTATGCGTAGGTCTGGGCATCGTAGCTTCCTGCCAGGTGACCGAAGTTCGCAGGCAGATGGGTCCCTGGGACACACGCGGAGGGGCTCCTGCCCGGGTCACAGGCCGCCCACTGCCCCTGCCCCAGATCGGGGGCCGCAAAGCAGCCCTGTATGAGTCCCCTGCCTCTAGAGGGAGTATTGGAGCAACACTTGTAGAAAACGGGGTCCTTGCGGGCCACTCATTGGAGGGACACAAATAAATCTTTGCCGACTTTCTGCTGAAACTTACGAGCGTTCACACCTAAGCCTCTTACAAGGTCAGCTGTTTAGCTAAACATGAGCTCATGATCTAAATTTACACAATATTGAAGAAAGCAGCTACAAGGGGAGACAATCAGCCAAAACCATCAATACCAGAATTAGATTCCCAAGGCCATCCATCAGATGTAGGAATAATCGGGTGCAAGGCAGAAAATATACATAAAACTGGAACTGAAACAAGGCACAAGGATGTTTTCAAAGACTGGTAGGATCTCTCAAACATTTTTCAAGGACATGTCATTGATAAAGCTAAATACTCCAAGGTTGTGTAATACAACAGATTAATCATTGAGAAGAGTGAAATTATGCTGTTTTGAAAACTATGGCAGGTCAGATTTTCTGCCTAATTATATAAGAAGATTTCTCTAAAAAATACACATTATTTCAAAGACTTATTGGCTGTGAAATAAGTTAAGGGTATTTCAAATGGCTTGTCTGCAAAGAAAGGTGAGATGTAGGGAATCACAGAAAGTCGAGGGGAAAATAGGTTAATATATACATTGCTGTATGGTGAACTAAGCCTTAGGCTAGCAACAATGGAGAGGACGTGACCCTTAGACACGTACAAGTAAGCTGGAATCTTCAAAAGTTCAAATCTTTATAAGTAAAAAGATTTATTAAAATGAATAACCAAGTGTTTTAATTGACATCAGAAGATGAAAACAATAAACCCTGAGAACATAGAGAAAAGATAAATAAAGATATGAGCAGAACTTAATACAACAGAAAACGTATAAAATTGAGGTGATTTAGTAAGTCCAAAGAATCTTCTTTGAAAAGAATTAAAAGACACAATTTGATTAAAGAAAACCAAAACATATGTAAAGAATATACAGAAAGAGTCAGGACAATGTTAGAGCAGAGAATATATGAAATGCCTGTAAATTTGAACATTTCTGTAAAGTGGACCATTTCCTAGCTCCTAAAATTTACCAACACTGACACAAGAGGAAATCATTTAAGGTCATCATGTCTGCCCTTGGCATTCTCGGAACGCCCTGGCCTCAGAATGCAGCCTCTGTAGTCCATGGTAACCTGCGGAGAGGGGGCGGGGCTGAGGGAGGTTGGAACACTGCCCTCACTGAGGGAGTGGGTGTGGCCATCTCTGCTGTGACTGAACAAAGGGCAGGGGAGCAGGGGGCCCAGGCCAGGGCCCTCAGAGCCCGGCAGGCCCAGTGGAGTGTCACAAGCTTTTAGGCCCAGGCCAAAGGGCGCCTTCTTTGTCTGCACAGCTGCCCAAACTCTCACCTTTCCACTCAGGCCGCCCTCTTACTTGAAGTGTGTGTGGAACGTGTCCGCGCAGTACACCGCGCTGCACAGCTAAGCATAGTTCTGGGCATCGTAGCTTCCTGCCAGGTGACCGAAGTTCGCAGGCAGATGGGTCCCTGGGACACACGCGGAGAGGCTCCGGCCCGGGTCACAGGCCGCCCATGGCCCCTGCCCCAGATCGGGGGCCGCAAAGCAGCCCTGTCTGAGTCCCCTGCCCCTAGAGGGAGTATTGGACCAACACTTGTAGAAAACGGGGTCCTTGCGGGCCACTCATTGGTGGGACACAAATAAATCTTTGCCGACTTTCTGCTGAAACTTACGAGCGTTCACACCTAAGCCTCTTACAAGGTCAGCTGTTTAGCTAAACATGAGCTCATGATCTAAATTTACACAATATTGAAGAAAGCAGCTACAAGGGGAGACAATCAGCCAAAACCATCAATACCAGAATTAGATTCCCAAGGCCATCCATCAGATGTAGGAATAATCGGGTGCAAGGCAGAAAATATACATAAAACTGGAACTGAAACAAGGCACAAGGATGTTTTCAATGACTGGTAGGATCTCTAAAACATTTTTCAAGGACATGTCATTGATAAAGCTAAATACTCCAAGGTTGTGTAATACAACAGATTAATCATTGAGAAGAGTGAAATTATGCTGTTTTGAAAACTATGGCAGGTCAGATTTTCTGCCTAATTATATAAGAAGATTTCTCTAAAAAATACACATTATTTCAAAGACTTATTGGCTGTGAAATAAGTTAAGGGTATTTCAAATGGCTTGTCTGCAAAGAAAGGTGAGATGTAGGGAATCACAGAAAGTCGAGGGGAAAATAGGTCAATATATACATTGCTGTATGGTGAACTAAGCCTTAGGCCAGCAACAATGGAGAGGACCTGACCCTTAGACACGTACAAGTAAGCTGGAATCTTCAAAAGTTCAAATCTTTATAAGTAAAAAGATTTATTAAAATGAATAACCAAGTGTTTTAATTGACATCAGAAGATGAAAACAATAAACCCTGAGAACATGGAGAAAAGATAAATAAAGATATGAGCAGAACTTAATACAACAAAAAACGTATAAAATTCAGGTGATTTAGTAAGTCCAAAGAATCTTTGAAAAGATTTAAAAGACACACTTTGATTAAGGAAAACCAAAACATAAGTAAAGAATATACAGAAAGAGTCAGGACAATGTTAGAGCAGAGAATATATGAAATGCCAGTAAATTTGAACATTTCTGTAAAGTGGACCATTTCCTAGCTCCTAAAGTTTACCAACACTGACACAAGAGGAAATCATTTAAGGTCATCATGTCTGCCCTTGGCATTCTCGGAACGCCCTGGCCTCAGAATGCAGCCTCTGTAGTCCATGGTAACCTGCGGAGAGGGGGCGGGGCTGAGGGAGGTTGGAACACTGCCCTCACTGAGGGAGTGGGTGTGGCCATCTCTGCTGTGACTGAACAAAGGGCAGGGGAGCAGGGGGCCCAGGGCAGGGCCCTCAGAGCCCGGCAGGCCCAGTGGAGTGTCACAAGATTTTAGGCCCATGCCAAAGGGCGCCTTCTTGGTCTGCACAGCTGCCCAAACTCTCACCTTTCCACTCAGGCCGCCCTCTTACTTTAAGTGTGTGTGGAACGTGTCCGTGCAGTATACCGCGCTGCACAGCTATGCATAGGTCTGGGCATCGTAGCTTCCTGCCAGGTGACCGAAGTTCGCAGACAGATGGGTCCCTGGGACACACGCGGAGGGGCTCCTGCCCGGGTCACAGGCCGCCCACTGCCCCTGCCCCAGATCGGGGGCCGCAAAGCAGCCCTGTATGAGTCCCCTGCCTCTAGAGGGAGTATTGGAGCAACACTTGTAGAAAACGGGGTCCTTGCGGGCCACTCATTGGAGGGACACAAATAAATCTTTGCCGACTTTCTGCTGAAACTTACGAGCGTTCACACCTAAGCCTCTTACAAGGTCAGCTGTTTAGCTAAACATGAGCTCATGATCTAAATTTACACAATATTGAAGAAAGCAGCTACAAGGGGAGACAATCAGCCAAAACCATCAATACCAGAATTAGATTCCCAAGGCCATCCATCAGATGTAGGAATAATCGGGTGCAAGGCAGAAAATATACATAAAACTGGAACTGAAACAAGGCACAAGGATGTTTTCAAAGACTGGTAGGATCTCTAAAACATTTTTCAAGGACATGTCATTGATAAAGCTAAATACTCCAAGGTTGTGTAATACAACAGATTAATCATTGAGAAGAGTGAAATTATGCTGTTTTGAAAACTATGGCAGGTCAGATTTTCTGCCTAATTATATAAGAAGATTTCTCTAAAAAATACACATTATTTCAAAGACTTATTGGCTGTGAAATAAGTTAAGGGTATTTCAAATGGCTTGTCTGCAAAGAAAGGTGAGATGTAGGGAATCACAGAAAGTCGAGGGGAAAATAGGTTAATATATACATTGCTGTATGGTGAACTAAGCCTTAGGCTAGCAACAATGGAGAGGACGTGACACTTAGACACGTACAAGTAAGCTGGAATCTTCAAAAGTTCAAATCTTTATAAGTAAAAAGATTTATTAAAATGAATAACCAAGTGTTTTAATTGACATCAGAAGATGAAAACAATAAACCCTGAGAACATAGAGAAAAGATAAATAAAGATATGAGCAGAACTTAATACAACAGAAAACGTATAAAATTGAGGTGATTTAGTAAGTCCAAAGAATCTTCTTTGAAAAGAATTAAAAGACACAATTTGATTAAAGAAAACCAAAACATATGTAAAGAATATACAGAAAGAGTCAGGACAATGTTAGAGCAGAGAATATATGAAATGCCAGTAAATTTGAACATTTCTGTAAAGTGGACCATTTCCTAGCTCCTAAAGTTTACCAACACTGACACAAGAGGAAATCATTTAAGGTCATCATGTCTGCCCTTGGCATTCTCGGAATGCCCTGGCCTCAGAATGCAGACTCTGTAGTCCATGGTAAACTGCGGAGAGGGGGCGGGGCTGAGGGAGGTTGGAACACTGCCCTCACTGAGGGAGTGGGTGTGGCCATCTCTGCTGTGACTGAACAAAGGGCAGGGGAGCAGGGGGCCCAGGGCAGGGCCCTCAGAGCCCGGCAGGCCCAGTGGAGTGTCACACGCTTTTAGGCCCAGGCCAAAGGGTGCCTTCTTTGTCTGCACAGCTGCCCAAACTCTCACCTTTCCACTCAGGCCGCCCTCTTACTTGAAGTGTGTGTGGAACGTGTCCGTGCAGTATAACGCGCTGCACAGCTAAGCATAGGTCTGGGCATCGTAGCTTCCTGCCAGGTGACCGAAGTTCGCAGGCAGATGGGTCCCTGGGACACACGCGGAGAGGCTCCTGCCCGGGTCACAGGCCGCTCACTGCCCCTGCCCCAGATCGGGAGCCGCAAAGCAGCCCTGTCTGAGTCCCCTGCCTCTAGAGGGAGTATTGGACCAACACTTGTAGAAAACGGGGTCCTTGCGGGCCACTCATTGGAGGGACACAAATAAATCTTTGCCGACTTTCTGCTGAAACTTACGAGCGTTCACACCTAAGCCTCTTACAAGGTCAGCTGTTTAGCTAAACATGAGCTCATGATCTAAATTTACACAATATTGAAGAAAGCAGCTACAAGGGGAGACAATCAGCCAAAACCATCAATACCAGAATTAGATTCCCAAGGCCATCCATCAGATGTAGGAATAATCGGGTGCAAGGCAGAAAATATACATAAAACTGGAACTGAAACAAGGCACAAGGATGTTTTTAAAGACTGGTAGGATCTCTCAAACATTTTTCAAGGACATGTCATTGATAAAGCTAAATACTCCAAGGTTGTGTAATACAACAGATTAATCATTGAGAAGAGTGAAATTATGCTGTTTTGAAAACTATGGCAGGTCAGATTTTCTGCCTAATTATATAAGAAGATTTCTCTAAAAAATACACATTATTTCAAAGACTTATTGGCTGTGAAATAAGTTAAGGGTATTTCAAATGGCTTGTCTGCAAAGAAAGGTGAGATGTAGGGAATCACAGAAACTCGAGGGGAAAATAGGTCAATATATACATTGCTGTATGGTGAACTAAGCCTTAGGCCAGCAACAATGGAGAGGACCTGACCCTTAGACACGTACAAGTAAGCTGGAATCTTCAAAAGTTCAAATCTTTATAAGTAAAAAGATTTATTAAAATGAATAACCAAGTGTTTTAATTGACATCAGAAGATGAAAACAATAAACCCTGAGAACATAGAGAAAAGATAAATAAAGATATGAGCAGAACTTAATACAACAGAAAACGTATAAAATTGAGGTGATTTAGTAAGTCCAAAGAATCTTCTTTGAAAAGATTTAAAAGACACATTTTGATTAAGGAAAACCAAAACATAAGTAAAGAATATACAGAAAGAGTCAGGACAATGTTAGAGCAGAGAATATATGAAATGCCAGTAAATTTGAACATTTCTGTAAAGTGGACCATTTCCTAGCTCCTAAAGTTTACCAACACTGACACAAGAGGAAATCATTTAAGGTCATCATGTCTGCCCTTGGCATTCTCGGAACGCCCTGGCCTCAGAATGCAGCCTCTGTAGTCCATGGTAACCTGCGGAGAGGGGGCGGGGCTGAGGGAGGTTGGAACACTGCCCTCACTGAGGGAGTGGGTGTGGCCATCTCTGCTGTGACTGAACAAAGGGCAGGGGAGCAGGGGGCCCAGGCCAGGGCCCTCAGAGCCCGGCAGGCACAGTGGAGTCTCACAAGCTTTTAGGCCCAGGCCAAAGGGCGCCTTCTTTGTCTGCACAGCTGCCCAAACTCTCACCTTTCCACTCAGGCCGCCCTCTTACTTGAAGTGTGTGTGGAACGTGTCCGCGCAGTACACCGCGCTGCACAGCTAAGCATAGTACTGGGCATCGTAGCTTCCTGCCAGGTGACCGAAGTTCGCAGGCAGATGGGTCCCTGGGACACACGCGGAGAGGCTCCGGCCCGGGTCACAGGCCGCCCATGGCCCCTGCCCCAGATCGGGGGCCGCAAAGCAGCCCTGTCTGAGTCCCCTGCCTCTAGAGGGAGTATTGGACCAACACTTGTAGAAAACGGGGTCCTTGCGGGCCACTCATTGGTGGGACACAAATAAATCTTTGCCGACTTTCTGCTGAAACTTACGAGCGTTCACACCTAAGCCTCTTACAAGGTCAGCTGTTTAGCTAAACATGAGCTCATGATCTAAATTTACACAATATTGAAGAAAGCAGCTACAAGGGGAGACAATCAGCCAAAACCATCAATACCAGAATTAGATTCCCAAGGCCATCCATCAGATGTAGGAATAATCGGGTGCAAGGCAGAAAATATACATAAAACTGGAACTGAAACAAGGCACAAGGATGTTTTCAATGACTGGTAGGATCTCTAAAACATTTTTCAAGGACATGTCATTGATAAAGCTAAATACTCCAAGGTTGTGTAATACAACAGATTAATCATTGAGAAGAGTGAAATTATGCTGTTTTGAAAACTATGGCAGGTCAGATTTTCTGCCTAATTATATAAGAAGATTTCTCTAAAAAATACACATTATTTCAAAGACTTATTGGCTGTGAAATAAGTTAAGGGTATTTCAAATGGCTTGTCTGCAAAGAAAGGTGAGATGTAGGGAATCACAGAAAGTCGAGGGGAAAATAGGTCAATATATACATTGCTGTATGGTGAACTAAGCCTTAGGCCAGCAACAATGGAGAGGACCTGACCCTTAGACACGTACAAGTAAGCTGGAATCTTCAAAAGTTCAAATCTTTATAAGTAAAAAGATTTATTAAAATGAATAACCAAGTGTTTTAATTGACATCAGAAGATGAAAACAATAAACCCTGAGAACATGGAGAAAAGATAAATAAAGATATGAGCAGAACTTAATACAACAAAAAACGTATAAAATTCAGGTGATTTAGTAAGTCCAAAGAATCTTTGAAAAGATTTAAAAGACACACTTTGATTAAGGAAAACCAAAACATAAGTAAAGAATATCCAGAAAGAGTCAGGACAATGTTAGAGCAGAGAATATATGAAATGCCAGTAAATTTGAACATTTCTGTAAAGTGGACCATTTCCTAGCTCCTAAAGTTTACCAACACTGACACAAGAGGAAATCATTTAAGGTCATCATGTCTGCCCTTGGCATTCTCGGAACGCCCTGGCCTCAGAATGCAGCCTCTGTAGTCCATGGTAACCTGCGGAGAGGGGGCGGGGCTGAGGGAGGTTGGAACACTGCCCTCACTGAGGGAGTGGGTGTGGCCATCTCTGCTGTGACTGAACAAAGGGCAGGGGAGCAGGGGGCCCAGGGCAGGGCCCTCAGAGCCCGGCAGGCCCAGTGGAGTGTCACAAGATTTTAGGCCCATGCCAAAGGGCGCCTTCTTGGTCTGCACAGCTGCCCAAACTCTCACCTTTCCACTCAGGCCGCCCTCTTACTTTAAGTGTGTGTGGAACGTGTCCGTGCAGTATACCGCGCTGCACAGCTATGCATAGGTCTGGGCATCGTAGCTTCCTGCCAGGTGACCGAAGTTCGCAGACAGATGGGTCCCTGGGACACACGCGGAGGGGCTCCTGCCCGGGTCACAGGCCGCCCACTGCCCCTGCCCCAGATCGGGGGCCGCAAAGCAGCCCTGTATGAGTCCCCTGCCTCTAGAGGGAGTATTGGAGCAACACTTGTAGAAAACGGGGTCCTTGCGGGCCACTCATTGGAGGGACACAAATAAATCTTTGCCGACTTTCTGCTGAAACTTACGAGCGTTCACACCTAAGCCTCTTACAAGGTCAGCTGTTTAGCTAAACATGAGCTCATGATCTAAATTTACACAATATTGAAGAAAGCAGCTACAAGGGGAGACAATCAGCCAAAACCATCAATACCAGAATTAGATTCCCAAGGCCATCCATCAGATGTAGGAATAATCGGGTGCAAGGCAGAAAATATACATAAAACTGGAACTGAAACAAGGCACAAGGATGTTTTCAAAGACTGGTAGGATCTCTAAAACATTTTTCAAGGACATGTCATTGATAAAGCTAAATACTCCAAGGTTGTGTAATACAACAGATTAATCATTGAGAAGAGTGAAATTATGCTGTTTTGAAAACTATGGCAGGTCAGATTTTCTGCCTAATTATATAAGAAGATTTCTCTAAAAAATACACATTATTTCAAAGACTTATTGGCTGTGAAATAAGTTAAGGGTATTTCAAATGGCTTGTCTGCAAAGAAAGGTGAGATGTAGGGAATCACAGAAAGTCGAGGGGAAAATAGGTTAATATATACATTGCTGTATGGTGAACTAAGCCTTAGGCTAGCAACAATGGAGAGGACGTGACACTTAGACACGTACAAGTAAGCTGGAATCTTCAAAAGTTCAAATCTTTATAAGTAAAAAGATTTATTAAAATGAATAACCAAGTGTTTTAATTGACATCAGAAGATGAAAACAATAAACCCTGAGAACATAGAGAAAAGATAAATAAAGATATGAGCAGAACTTAATACAACAGAAAACGTATAAAATTGAGGTGATTTAGTAAGTCCAAAGAATCTTCTTTGAAAAGAATTAAAAGACACAATTTGATTAAAGAAAACCAAAACATATGTAAAGAATATACAGAAAGAGTCAGGACAATGTTAGAGCAGAGAATATATGAAATGCCAGTAAATTTGAACATTTCTGTAAAGTGGACCATTTCCTAGCTCCTAAAGTTTACCAACACTGACACAAGAGGAAATCATTTAAGGTCATCATGTCTGCCCTTGGCATTCTCGGAATGCCCTGGCCTCAGAATGCAGACTCTGTAGTCCATGGTAAACTGCGGAGAGGGGGCGGGGCTGAGGGAGGTTGGAACACTGCCCTCACTGAGGGAGTGGGTGTGGCCATCTCTGCTGTGACTGAACAAAGGGCAGGGGAGCAGGGGGCCCAGGGCAGGGCCCTCAGAGCCCGGCAGGCCCAGTGGAGTGTCACACGCTTTTAGGCCCAGGCCAAAGGGTGCCTTCTTTGTCTGCACAGCTGCCCAAACTCTCACCTTTCCACTCAGGCCGCCCTCTTACTTGAAGTGTGTGTGGAACGTGTCCGTGCAGTATACCGCGCTGCACAGCTAAGCATAGGTCTGGGCATCGTAGCTTCCTGCCAGGTGACCGAAGTTCGCAGGCAGATGGGTCCCTGGGACACACGCGGAGAGGCTCCTGCCCGGGTCACAGGCCGCTCACTGCCCCTGCCCCAGATCGGGAGCCGCAAAGCAGCCCTGTCTGAGTCCCCTGCCTCTAGAGGGAGTATTGGACCAACACTTGTAGAAAACGGGGTCCTTGCGGGCCACTCATTGGAGGGACACAAATAAATCTTTGCCGACTTTCTGCTGAAACTTACGAGCGTTCACACCTAAGCCTCTTACAAGGTCAGCTGTTTAGCTAAACATGAGCTCATGATCTAAATTTACACAATATTGAAGAAAGCAGCTACAAGGGGAGACAATCAGCCAAAACCATCAATACCAGAATTAGATTCCCAAGGCCATCCATCAGATGTAGGAATAATCGGGTGCAAGGCAGAAAATATACATAAAACTGGAACTGAAACAAGGCACAAGGATGTTTTTAAAGACTGGTAGGATCTCTCAAACATTTTTCAAGGACATGTCATTGATAAAGCTAAATACTCCAAGGTTGTGTAATACAACAGATTAATCATTGAGAAGAGTGAAATTATGCTGTTTTGAAAACTATGGCAGGTCAGATTTTCTGCCTAATTATATAAGAAGATTTCTCTAAAAAATACACATTATTTCAAAGACTTATTGGCTGTGAAATAAGTTAAGGGTATTTCAAATGGCTTGTCTGCAAAGAAAGGTGAGATGTAGGGAATCACAGAAACTCGAGGGGAAAATAGGTCAATATATACATTGCTGTATGGTGAACTAAGCCTTAGGCCAGCAACAATGGAGAGGACCTGACCCTTAGACACGTACAAGTAAGCTGGAATCTTCAAAAGTTCAAATCTTTATAAGTAAAAAGATTTATTAAAATGAATAACCAAGTGTTTTAATTGACATCAGAAGATGAAAACAATAAACCCTGAGAACATAGAGAAAAGATAAATAAAGATATGAGCAGAACTTAATACAACAGAAAACGTATAAAATTGAGGTGATTTAGTAAGTCCAAAGAATCTTCTTTGAAAAGATTTAAAAGACACATTTTGATTAAGGAAAACCAAAACATAAGTAAAGAATATACAGAAAGAGTCAGGACAATGTTAGAGCAGAGAATATATGAAATGCCAGTAAATTTGAACATTTCTGTAAAGTGGACCATTTCCTAGCTCCTAAAGTTTACCAACACTGACACAAGAGGAAATCATTTAAGGTCATCATGTCTGCCCTTGGCATTCTCGGAACGCCCTGGCCTCAGAATGCAGCCTCTGTAGTCCATGGTAACCTGCGGAGAGGGGGCGGGGCTGAGGGAGGTTGGAACACTGCCCTCACTGAGGGAGTGGGTGTGGCCATCTCTGCTGTGACTGAACAAAGGGCAGGGGAGCAGGGGGCCCAGGCCAGGGCCCTCAGAGCCCGGCAGGCACAGTGGAGTCTCACAAGCTTTTAGGCCCAGGCCAAAGGGCGCCTTCTTTGCCTGCACAGCTGCCCAAACTCTCACCTTTCCACTCAGGCCGCCCTCTTACTTGAAGTGTGTGTGGAACGTGTCCGCGCAGTACACCGCGCTGCACAGCTAAGCATAGTACTGGGCATCGTAGCTTCCTGCCAGGTGACCGAAGTTCGCAGGCAGATGGGTCCCTGGGACACACGCGGAGAGGCTCCGGCCCGGGTCACAGGCCGCCCATGGCCCCTGCCCCAGATCGGGGGCCGCAAAGCAGCCCTGTCTGAGTCCCCTGCCTCTAGAGGGAGTATTGGACCAACACTTGTAGAAAACGGGGTCCTTGCGGGCCACTCATTGGTGGGACACAAATAAATCTTTGCCGACTTTCTGCTGAAACTTACGAGCGTTCACACCTAAGCCTCTTACAAGGTCAGCTGTTTAGCTAAACATGAGCTCATGATCTAAATTTACACAATATTGAAGAAAGCAGCTACAAGGGGAGACAATCAGCCAAAACCATCAATACCAGAATTAGATTCCCAAGGCCATCCATCAGATGTAGGAATAATCGGGTGCAAGGCAGAAAATATACATAAAACTGGAACTGAAACAAGGCACAAGGATGTTTTCAATGACTGGTAGGATCTCTAAAACATTTTTCAAGGACATGTCATTGATAAAGCTAAATACTCCAAGGTTGTGTAATACAACAGATTAATCATTGAGAAGAGTGAAATTATGCTGTTTTGAAAACTATGGCAGGTCAGATTTTCTGCCTAATTATATAAGAAGATTTCTCTAAAAAATACACATTATTTCAAAGACTTATTGGCTGTGAAATAAGTTAAGGGTATTTCAAATGGCTTGTCTGCAAAGAAAGGTGAGATGTAGGGAATCACAGAAAGTCGAGGGGAAAATAGGTCAATATATACATTGCTGTATGGTGAACTAAGCCTTAGGCCAGCAACAATGGAGAGGACCTGACCCTTAGACACGTACAAGTAAGCTGGAATCTTCAAAAGTTCAAATCTTTATAAGTAAAAAGATTTATTAAAATGAATAACCAAGTGTTTTAATTGACATCAGAAGATGAAAACAATAAACCCTGAGAACATGGAGAAAAGATAAATAAAGATATGAGCAGAACTTAATACAACAAAAAACGTATAAAATTCAGGTGACTTAGTAAGTCCAAAGAATCTTTGAAAAGATTTAAAAGACACACTTTGATTAAGGAAAACCAAAACATAAGTAAAGAATATCCAGAAAGAGTCAGGACAATGTTAGAGCAGAGAATATATGAAATGCCAGTAAATTTGAACATTTCTGTAAAGTGGACCATTTCCTAGCTCCTAAAGTTTACCAACACTGACACAAGAGGAAATCATTTAAGGTCATCATGTCTGCCCTTGGCATTCTCGGAACGCCCTGGCCTCAGAATGCAGCCTCTGTAGTCCATGGTAACCTGCGGAGAGGGGGCGGGGCTGAGGGAGGTTGGAACACTGCCCTCACTGAGGGAGTGGGTGTGGCCATCTCTGCTGTGACTGAACAAAGGGCAGGGGAGCAGGGGGCCCAGGGCAGGGCCCTCAGAGCCCGGCAGGCCCAGTGGAGTGTCACAAGATTTTAGGCCCATGCCAAAGGGCGCCTTCTTGGTCTGCACAGCTGCCCAAACTCTCACCTTTCCACTCAGGCCTCCCTCTTACTTTAAGTGTGTGTGGAACGTGTCCGTGCAGTATACCGCGCTGCACAGATATGCATAGGTCTGGGCATCGTAGCTTCCTGCCAGGTGACCGAAGTTCGCAGGCAGATGGGTCCCTGGGACACACGCGGAGGGGCTCCTGCCCGGGTCACAGGCCGCCCACTGCCCCTGCCCCAGATCGGGGGCCGCAAAGCAGCCCTGTATGAGTCCCCTGCCTCTAGAGGGAGTATTGGACCAACACTTGTAGAAAACGGGGTCCTTGCGGGCCACTCATTGGAGGGACACAAATAAATCTTTGCCGACTTTCTGCTGAAACTTACGAGCGTTCACACCTAAGCCTCTTACAAGGTCAGCTGTTTAGCTAAACATGAGCTCATGATCTAAATTTACACAATATTGAAGAAAGCAGCTACAAGGGGAGACAATCAGCCAAAACCATCAATACCAGAATTAGATTCCCAAGGCCATCCATCAGATGTAGGAATAATCGGGTGCAAGGCAGAAAATATACATAAAACTGGAACTGAAACAAGGCACAAGGATGTTTTCAAAGACTGGTAGGATCTCTAAAACATTTTTCAAGGACATGTCATTGATAAAGCTAAATACTCCAAGGTTGTGTAATACAACAGATTAATCATTGAGAAGAGTGAAATTATGCTGTTTTGAAAACTATGGCAGGTCAGATTTTCTGCCTAATTATATAAGAAGATTTCTCTAAAAAATACACATTATTTCAAAGACTTATTGGCTGTGAAATAAGTTAAGGGTATTTCAAATGGCTTGTCTGCAAAGAAAGGTGAGATGTAGGGAATCACAGAAAGTCGAGGGGAAAATAGCTCAATATATACATTGCTGTATGGTGAACTAAGCCTTAGGCTAGCAACAATGGAGAGGACGTGACCCTTAGACACGTACAAGTAAGCTGGAATCTTCAAAAGTTCAAATCTTTATAAGTAAAAAGATTTATTAAAATGAATAACCAAGTGTTTGAATTGACATCAGAAGATGAAAACAATAAACCCTGAGAACATAGAGAAAAGATAAATAAAGATATGAGCAGAACTTAATACAACAGAAAACGTATAAAATTGAGGTGATTTAGTAAGTCCAAAGAATCTTCTTTGAAAAGAATTAAAAGACACAATTTGATTAAAGAAAACCAAAACATATGTAAAGAATATACAGAAAGAGTCAGGACAATGTTAGAGCAGAGAATATATGAAATGCCAGTAAATTTGAACATTTCTGTAAAGTGGACCATTTCCTAGCTCCTAAAGTTTACCAACACTGACACAAGAGGAAATCATTTAAGGTCATCATGTCTGCCCTTGGCATTCTCGGAACGCCCTGGCCTCAGAATGCAGACTCTGTAGTCCATGGTAACCTGCGGAGAGGGGGCGGGGCTGAGGGAGGTTGGAACACTGCCCTCACTGAGGGAGTGGGTGTGGCCATCTCTGCTGTGACTGAACAAAGGGCAGGGGAGCAGGGGGCCCAGGGCAGGGCCCTCAGAGCCCGGCAGGCCCAGTGGAGTGTCACACGCTTTTAGGCCCAGGCCAAAGGGTGCCTTCTTTGTCTGCACAGCTGCCCAAACTCTCACCTTTCCACTCAGGCCGCCCTCTTACTTGAAGTGTGTGTGGAACGTGTCCGTGCAGTATACCATGCTGCACAGCTAAGCATAGGTCTGGGCATCGTAGCTTCCTGCCAGGTGACCGAAGTTCACAGGCAGATGGGTCCCTGGGACACACGCGGAGAGGCTCCTGCCCGGGTTACAGGCCGCTCACTGCCCCTGCCCCAGATCGGGAGCCGCAAAGCAGCCCTGTCTGAGTCCCCTGCCTCTAGAGGGAGTATTGGACCAACACTTGTAGAAAACGGGGTCCTTGCGGGCCACTCATTGGAGGGACACAAATAAATCTTTGCCGACTTTCTGCTGAAACTTACGAGCGTTCACACCTAAGCCTCTTACAAGGTCAGCTGTTTAGCTAAACATGAGCTCATGATCTAAATTTACACAATATTGAAGAAAGCAGCTACAAGGGGAGACAATCAGCCAAAACCATCAATACCAGAATTAGATTCCCAAGGCCATCCATCAGATGTAGGAATAATCGGGTGCAAGGCAGAAAATATACATAAAACTGGAACTGAAACAAGGCACAAGGATGTTTTCAAAGACTGGTAGGATCTCTCAAACATTTTTCAAGGACATGTCATTGATAAAGCTAAATACTCCAAGGTTGTGTAATACAACAGATTAATCATTGAGAAGAGTGAAATTATGCTGTTTTGAAAACTATGGCAGGTCAGATTTTCTGCCTAATTATATAAGAAGATTTCTCTAAAAAATACACATTATTTCAAAGACTTATTGGCTGTGAAATAAGTTAAGGGTATTTCAAATGGCTTGTCTGCAAAGAAAGGTGAGATGTAGGGAATCACAGAAAGTCGAGGGGAAAATAGGTCAATATATACATTGCTGTATGGTGAACTAAGCCTTAGGCCAGCAACAATGGAGAGGACGTGACCCTTAGACACGTACAAGTAAGCTGGAATCTTCAAAAGTTCAAATCTTTATAAGTAAAAAGATTTATTAAAATGAATAACCAAGTGTTTTAATTGACATCAGAAGATGAAAACAATAAACCCTGAGAACATAGAGAAAAGATAAATAAAGATATGAGCAGAACTTAATACAACAGAAAACGTATAAAATTGAGGTGATTTAGTAAGTCCAAAGAATCTTCTTTGAAAAGATTTAAAAGACACACTTTGATTAAGGAAAACCAAAACATAAGTAAAGAATATACAGAAAGAGTCAGGACAATGTTAGAGCAGACAATATATGAAATGCCAGTAAATTTGAACATTTCTGTAAAGTGGACCATTTCCTAGCTCCTAAAGTTTACCAACACTGACACAAGAGGAAATCATTTAAGGTCATCATGTCTGCCCTTGGCATTCTCGGAACGCCCTGGCCTCAGAATGCAGCCTCTGTAGTCCATGGTAACCTGCGGAGAGGGGGCGGGGCTGAGGGAGGTTGGAACACTGCCCTCACTGAGGGAGTGGGTGTGGCCATCTCTGCTGTGACTGAACAAAGGGCAGGGGAGCAGGGGGCCCAGGCCAGGGACCTCAGAGCCCGGCAGGCCCAGTGGAGTGTCACAAGCTTTTAGGCCCAGGCCAAAGGGCGCCTTCTTTGTCTGCACAGCTGCCCAAACTCTCACCTTTCCACTCAGGCCGCCCTCTTACTTGAAGTGTGTGTGGAACGTGTCCGTGCAGTATACCACGCTGCACAGCTATGCATAGGTCTGGGCATCGTAGCTTTCTGCCAGGTGACCGAAGTTCGCAGGCAGATGGGTCCCTGGGACACACGCGGAGGGGCTCCTGCCCGGGTCACAGGCCGCCCACTGCCCCTGCCCCAGATCGGGGGCCGCAAAGCAGCCCTGTATGAGTCCCCTGCCTCTAGAGGGAGTATTGGAGCAACACTTGTAGAAAACGGGGTCCTTGCGGGCCACTCATTGGAGGGACACAAATAAATCTTTGCCGACTTTCTGCTGAAACTTACGAGCGTTCACACCTAAGCCTCTTACAAGGTCAGCTGTTTAGCTAAACATGAGCTCATGATCTAAATTTACACAATATTGAAGAAAGCAGCTACAAGGGGAGACAATCAGCCAAAACCATCAATACCAGAATTAAATTCCCAAGGCCATCCATCAGATGTAGGAATAATCGGGTGCAAGGCAGAAAATATACATAAAACTGGAACTGAAACAAGGCACAAGGATGTTTTCAAAGACTGCTAGTATCTCTAAAACATTTTTCAAGGACATGTCATTGATAAAGCTAAATACTCCAAGGTTGTGTAATACAACAGATTAATCATTGAGAAGAGTGAAATTATGCTGTTTTGAAAACTATGGCAGGTCAGATTTTCTGCCTAATTATATAAGAAGATTTCTCTAAAAAATACACATTATTTCAAAGACTTATTGGCTGTGAAATAAGTTAAGGGTATTTCAAATGGCTTGTCTGCAAAGAAAGGTGAGATGTAGGGAATCACAGAAAGTCGAGGGGAAAATAGGTCAATATATACATTGCTGTATGGTGAACTAAGCCTTAGGCCAGCAACAATGGAGAGGACCTGACCCTTAGACAGGAACAAGTAAGCTGGAATCTTCAAAAGTTCAAATCTTTATAAGTAAAAAGATTTATTAAAATGAATAACCAAGTGTTTTAATTGACATCAGAAGATGAAAACAGTAAACCCTGAGAACATGGAGAAAAGATAAATAAAGATATGAGCAGAACTTAATACAACAGAAAACGTATAAAATTCAGGTGATTTAGTAAGTCCAAAGAATTTTCTTTGAAAAGAATTAAAAGACACACTTTGATTAAGGAAAACCAAAACATAAGTAAAGAATATACAGAAAGAGTCAGGACAATGTTAGAGCAGAGAATATATGAAATGCCAGTAAATTTGAACATTTCTGTCAAGTGGACCATTTCCTAGCTCCTAAAGTTTACCAACACTGACACAAGAGGAAATCATTTAAGGTCATCATGTCTGCCCTTGGCATTCTCGGAACGCCCTGGCCTCAGAATGCAGCCTCTGTAGTCCATGGTAACCTGCGGAGAGGGGGCGGGGCTGAGGGAGGTTGGAACACTGCCCTCACTGAGGGAGTGGGTGTGGCCATCTCTGCTGTGACTGAACAAAGGGCAGGGGAGCAGGGGGCCCAGGCCAGGGCCCTCAGAGCCCGGCAGGCCCAGTGGAGTGTCACAAGTTTTTAGGCCCAGGCCAAAGGGTGCCTTCTTTGTCTGCACAGCTGCCCAAACTCTCACCTTTCCACTCAGGCCGCCCTCTTACTTGAAGTGTGTGTGGAACGTGTCTGCGCAGTACACCGCGCTGCACAGCTAAGCATAGTTCTGGGCATCGTAGATTCATGCAAGGTGACGGAAGTTCGCAGGCAGATGGGACCCTGGGACACACGCGGAGGGGCTCCTGCCCGGGTCACACTCCGCCCACTGCCCCTGCCCCAGATCGGGGGCCGCAAAGCAGCCCTGTCTGAGTCCCCTGCCTCTAGAGGGAGTATTGGACCAACACTTGTAGAAAACGGGGCCCTTGCGGGCCACTCGTTGGAGGGACACAAATAAATCTTTGCCGACTTTCTGCTGAAACTTACGAGCGTTCATACCTAAGCCTCTTAAAAGGTCAGCTGTTTAGCTAAACATGAGCTCATGATCTAAATTTACACAATAATGAAGAAAGCAGCTACAAGGGGAGACAATCAGCCAAAACCATCAATACCAGAATTAGATTCCCATGTCCATCCATCAGATGAAGGAATAATCGGGTGCAAGGCAGAAAATATACATAAAAATGGAACTGAAACAAGGCACAAGGATGTTTTAGAAGACTGGTAGGATCTCTAAAACATTTTTCAAGGACATGTCATTGATAAAGCTAAATACTCCAAGGTTGTGTAATACAACAGATTAATCATTGAGAAGAGTGAAATTATGCTGTTTTGAAACTATGGCAGGTCAGATTTTCTGCCTAATTATAAAAGAAGATTTTTCTAAAAAATACACATTATTTCAAAGACTTATTGGCTCTGAAATAAGTTAAGGGTATTTCAAATGGCTTGTCTGCAAAGAAAGGTGAGATGTAGGGAATCACAGAAAGTCGAGGGGAAAATAGGTCAATATATACATTGCTGTATGGTGAACTAAGCCTTAGGCCAGCAACAATGGAGAGGACCTGACCCTTAGACACGTACAAGTAAGCTGGAATCTTCAAAAGTTCAAATCTTTATAAGTAAAAAGATTTATTAAAATGAATAACCAAGTGTTTTAATTGACATCAGAAGATGAAAACAATAAACCCTGAGAACATAGAGAAAAGATAAATAAAGATATGAGCAGAACTTAATACAACAGAAAACGTATAAAATTGAGGTGATTTAGTAAGTCCAAAGAATCTTCTTTGAAAAGAATTAAAAGACACAATTTGATTAAGGAAAACCAAAACATAAGTAAAGAATATACAGAAAGAGTCAGGACAATGTTAGAGCAGAGAATATATGAAATGCCAGTAAATTTGAACATTTCTGTCAAGTGGACCATTTCCTAGCTCCTAAAGTTTACCAACACTGACACAAGAGGAAATCATTTAAGGTCATCATGTCTGCCCTTGGCATTCTCGGAACGCCCTGGCCTCAGAATGCAGCCTCTGTAGTCCATGGTAACCTGCGGAGAGGGGGCGGGGCTGAGGGAGGTTGGAACACTGCCCTCACTGAGGGAGTGGTTGTGGCCATCTCTGCTGTGACTGAACAAAGGGCAGGGGAGCAGGGGGCCCAGGCCAGGGCCCTCAGAGCCCGGCAGGCCCAGTGGAGTGTCACAAGCTTTTAGGCCCATGCCAAAGGGCGCCTTCTTGGTCTGCACAGCTGCCCAAACTCTCACCTTTCCACTCAGGCCGCCCTCTTACTTGAAGTGTGTGTGGAACGTGTCCGCGCAGTACACCGCGCTGCACAGCTAAGCATAGTTCTGGGCATCGTAGCTTCCTGCCAGGTGACCGAAGTTCGCAGGCAGATGGGTCCCTGGGACACACGCGGAGAGGCTCCGGCCCGGGTCACAGGCCGCCCATGGCCCCTGCCCCAGATCGGGGGCCGCAAAGCAGCCCTGTCTGAGTCCCCTGCCTCTAGAGGGAGTATTGGACCAACACTTGTAGAAAACGGGCTCCTTGCGGGCCACTCATTGGTGGGACACAAATAAATCTTTGCCGACTTTCTGCTGAAACTTACGAGCGTTCACACCTAAGCCTCTTACAAGGTCAGCTGTTTAGCTAAACATGAGCTCATGATCTAAATTTACACAATATTGAAGAAAGCAGCTACAAGGGGAGACAATCAGCCAAAACCATCAATACCAGAATTAGATTCCCAAGGCCATCCATCAGATGTAGGAATAATCGGGTGCAAGGCAGAAAATATACATAAAACTGGAACTGAAACAAGGCACAAGGATGTTTTCAATGACTGGTAGGATCTCTAAAACATTTTTCAAGGACATGTCATTGATAAAGCTAAATACTCCAAGGTTGTGTAATACAACAGATTAATCATTGAGAAGAGTGAAATTATGCTGTTTTGAAAACTATGGCAGGTCAGATTTTCTGCCTAATTATATAAGAAGATTTCTCTAAAAAATACACATTATTTCAAAGACTTATTGGCTGTGAAATAAGTTAAGGGTATTTCAAATGGCTTGTCTGCAAAGAAAGGTGAGATGTAGGGAATCACAGAAAGTCGAGGGGAAAATAGGTCAATATATACATTGCTGTATGGTGAACTAAGCCTTAGGCCAGCAACAATGGAGAGGACCTGACCCTTAGACACGTACAAGTAAGCTGGAATCTTCAAAAGTTCAAATCTTTATAAGTAAAAAGATTTATTAAAATGAATAACCAAGTGTTTTAATTGACATCAGAAGATGAAAACAATAAACCCTGAGAACATGGAGAAAAGATAAATAAAGATATGAGCAGAACTTAATACAACAAAAAACGTATAAAATTCAGGTAATTTAGTAAGTCCAAAGAATCTTTGAAAAGATTTAAAAGACACACTTTGATTAAGGAAAACCAAAACATAAGTAAAGAATATACAGAAAGAGTCAGGACAATGTTAGAGCAGAGAATATATGAAATGCCAGTAAATTTGAACATTTCTGTAAAGTGGACCATTTCCTAGCTCCTAAAGTTTACCAACACTGACACAAGAGGAAATCATTTAAGGTCATCATGTCTGCCCTTGGCATTCTCGGAACGCCCTGGCCTCAGAATGCAGCCTCTGTAGTCCATGGTAACCTGCGGAGAGGGGGCGGGGCTGAGGGAGGTTGGAACACTGCCCTCACTGAGGGAGTGGGTGTGGCCATCTCTGCTGTGACTGAACAAAGGGCAGGGGAGCAGGGGGCCCAGGCCAGGGCCCTCAGAGCCCGGCAGGCCCAGTGGAGTGTCACAAGATTTTAGGCCCATGCCAAAGGGCGCCTTCTTGGTCTGCACAGCTGCCCAAACTCTCACCTTTCCACTCAGGCCGCCCTCTTACTTTAAGTGTGTGTGGAACGTGTCCGTGCAGTATACCGCGCTGCAGAGCTATGCATAGGTCTGGGCATCGTAGCTTCCTGCCAGGTGACCGAAGTTCGCAGGCAGATGGGTCCCTGGGACACACGCGGAGGGGCTCCTGCCCGGGTCACAGGCCGCCCACTGCCCCTGCCCCAGATCGGGGGCCGCAAAGCAGCCCTGTATGAGTCCCCTGCCTCTAGAGGGAGTATTGGAGCAACACTTGTAGAAAACGGGGTCCTTGCGGGCCACTCATTGGAGGGACACAAATAAATCTTTGCCGACTTTCTGCTGAAACTTACGAGCGTTCACACCTAAGCCTCTTACAAGGTCAGCTGTTTAGCTAAACATGAGCTCATGATCTAAATTTACACAATATTGAAGAAAGCAGCTACAAGGGGAGACAATCAGCCAAAACCATCAATACCAGAATTAGATTCCCAAGGCCATCCATCAGATGTAGGAATAATCGGGTGCAAGGCAGAAAATATACATAAAACTGGAACTGAAACAAGGCACAAGGATGTTTTCAAAGACTGGTAGGATCTCTAAAACATTTTTCAAGGACATGTCATTGATAAAGCTAAATACTCCAAGGTTGTGTAATACAACAGATTAATCCTTGAGAAGAGTGAAATTATGCTGTTTTGAAAACTATGGCAGGTCAGATTTTCTGCCTAATTATATAAGAAGATTTCTCTAAAAAATACACATTATTTCAAAGACTTATTGGCTGTGAAATAAGTTAAGGGTATTTCAAATGGCTTGTCTGCAAAGAAAGGTGAGATGTAGGGAATCACAGAAAGTCGAGGGGAAAATAGGTCAATATATACATTGCTGTATGGTGAACTAAGCCTTAGGCCAGCAACAATGGAGAGGACCTGACCCTTAGACACGTACAAGTAAGCTGGAATCTTCAAAAGTTCAAATCTTTATAAGTAAAAAGATTTATTAAAATGAATAACCAAGTGTTTTAATTGACATCAGAAGATGAAAACAATAAACCCTGAGAACATGGAGAAAAGATAAATAAAGATATGAGCAGAACTTAATACAACAAAAAACGTATAAAATTCAGGTAATTTAGTAAGTCCAAAGAATCTTTGAAAAGATTTAAAAGACACACTTTGATTAAGGAAAACCAAAACATAAGTAAAGAATATACAGAAAGAGTCAGGACAATGTTAGAGCAGAGAATATATGAAATGCCAGTAAATTTGAACATTTCTGTAAAGTGGACCATTTCCTAGCTCCTAAAGTTTACCAACACTGACACAAGAGGAAATCATTTAAGGTCATCATGTCTGCCCTTGGCATTCTCGGAACGCCCTGGCCTCAGAATGCAGCCTCTGTAGTCCATGGTAACCTGCGGAGAGGGGGCGGGGCTGAGGGAGGTTGGAACACTGCCCTCACTGAGGGAGTGGGTGTGGCCATCTCTGCTGTGACTGAACAAAGGGCAGGGGAGCAGGGGGCCCAGGCCAGGGCCCTCAGAGCCCGGCAGGCCCAGTGGAGTGTCACAAGATTTTAGGCCCATGCCAAAGGGCGCCTTCTTGGTCTGCACAGCTGCCCAAACTCTCACCTTTCCACTCAGGCCGCCCTCTTACTTTAAGTGTGTGTGGAACGTGTCCGTGCAGTATACCGCGCTGCAGAGCTATGCATAGGTCTGGGCATCGTAGCTTCCTGCCAGGTGACCGAAGTTCGCAGGCAGATGGGTCCCTGGGACACACGCGGAGGGGCTCCTGCCCGGGTCACAGGCCGCCCACTGCCCCTGCCCCAGATCGGGGGCCGCAAAGCAGCCCTGTATGAGTCCCCTGCCTCTAGAGGGAGTATTGGAGCAACACTTGTAGAAAACGGGGTCCTTGCGGGCCACTCATTGGAGGGACACAAATAAATCTTTGCCGACTTTCTGCTGAAACTTACGAGCGTTCACACCTAAGCCTCTTACAAGGTCAGCTGTTTAGCTAAACATGAGCTCATGATCTAAATTTACACAATATTGAAGAAAGCAGCTACAAGGGGAGACAATCAGCCAAAACCATCAATACCAGAATTAGATTCCCAAGGCCATCCATCAGATGTAGGAATAATCGGGTGCAAGGCAGAAAATATACATAAAACTGGAACTGAAACAAGGCACAAGGATGTTTTCAAAGACTGGTAGGATCTCTAAAACATTTTTCAAGGACATGTCATTGATAAAGCTAAATACTCCAAGGTTGTGTAATACAACAGATTAATCCTTGAGAAGAGTGAAATTATGCTGTTTTGAAAACTATGGCAGGTCAGATTTTCTGCCTAATTATATAAGAAGATTTCTCTAAAAAATACACATTATTTCAAAGACTTATTGGCTGTGAAATAAGTTAAGGGTATTTCAAATGGCTTGTCTGCAAAGAAAGGTGAGATGTAGGGAATCACAGAAAGTCGAGGGGAAAATAGGTCAATATATACATTGCTGTATGGTGAACTAAGCCTTAGGCCAGCAACAATGGAGAGGACCTGACCCTTAGACAGGAACAAGTAAGCTGGAATCTTCAAAAGTTCAAATCTTTATAAGTAAAAAGATTTATTAAAATGAATAACCAAGTGTTTTAATTGACATCAGAAGATGAAAACAATAAACCCTGAGAACATAGCGAAAAGATAAATAAAGATATGAGCAGAACTTAATACAACAGAAAACGTATAAAATTCAGGTGATTTAGTAAGTCCAAAGAATTTTCTATGAAAAGATTTAAAAGACACACTTTGATTAAGGAAAACCAAAACATAAGTAAAGAATATACAGAAAGAGTCAGGACAATGTTAGAGCAGAGAATATATGAAATGCCAGTAAATTTGAACATTTCTGTCAAGTGGACCATTTCCTAGCTCCTAAAGTTTACCAACACTGACACAAGAGGAAATCATTTAAGGTCATCATGTCTGCCCTTGGCATTCTCGGAACGCCCTGGCCTCAGAATGCAGCCTCTGTAGTCCATGGTAACCTGCGGAGAGGGGGCGGGGCTGAGGGAGGTTGGAACACTGCCCTCACTGAGGGAGTGGGTGTGGCCATCTCTGCTGTGACTGAACAAAGGGCAGGGGAGCAGGGGGCCCAGGCCAGGGCCCTCAGAGCCCGGCAGGCCCAGTGGAGTGTCACAAGTTTTTAGGCCCAGGCCAAAGGGTGCCTTCTTTGTCTGCATAGCTGCCCAAACTCTCACCTTTCCACTCAGGCCGCCCTCTTACTTGAAGTGTGTGTGGAACGTGTCTGCGCAGTACACCGCGCTGCACAGCTAAGCATAGTTCTGGGCATCGTAGATTCATGCAAGGTGACCGAAGTTCGCAGGCAGATGGGACCCTGGAACACACGCGGAGGGGCTCCTGCCCGGGTCACACTCCGCCCACTGCCCCTGCCCCAGATCGGGGGCCGCAAAGCAGCCCTGTCTGAGTCCCCTGCCTCTAGAGGGAGTATTGGACCAACACTTGTAGAAAACGGGGCCCTTGCGGGCCACTCGTTGGAGGGACACAAATAAATCTTTGCCGACTTTTTGCTGAAACTTACGAGCGTTCATACCTAAGCCTCTTAAAAGGTCAGCTGTTTAGCTAAACATGAGCTCATGATCTAAATTTACACAATAATGAAGAAAGCAGCTACAAGGGGAGACAATCAGCCAAAACCATCAATACCAGAATTAGATTCCCAAGGCCATCCATCAGATGAAGGAATAATCGGGTGCAAGGCAGAAAATATACATAAAACTGGAACTGAAACAAGGCACAAGGATGTTTTAGAAGACTGGTAGGATCTCTAAAACATTTTTCAAGGACATGTCATTGATAAAGCTAAATACTCCAAGGTTGTGTAATACAACAGATTAATCATTGAGAAGAGTGAAATTATGCTGTTTTGAAACTATGGCAGGTCAGATTTTCTGCCTAATTATAAAAGAAGATTTTTCTAAAAAATACACATTATTTCAAAGACTTATTGGCTGTGAAATAAGTTAAGGGTATTTCAAATGGCTTGTCTGCAAAGAAAGGTGAGATGTAGGGAATCACAGAAAGTCGAGGGGAAAATAGGTCAATATATACATTGCTGTATGGTGAACTAAGCCTTAGGCCAGCAACAATGGAGAGGACCTGACCCTTAGACAGGAACAAGTAAGCTGGAATCTTCAAAAGTTCAAATCTTTATAAGTAAAAAGATTTATTAAAATGAATAACCAAGTGTTTTAATTGACATCAGAAGATGAAAACAATAAACCCTGAGAACATAGCGAAAAGATAAATAAAGATATGAGCAGAACTTAATACAACAGAAAACGTATAAAATTCAGGTGATTTAGTAAGTCCAAAGAATTTTCTATGAAAAGATTTAAAAGACACACTTTGATTAAGGAAAACCAAAACATAAGTAAAGAATATACAGAAAGAGTCAGGACAATGTTAGAGCAGAGAATATATGAAATGCCAGTAAATTTGAACATTTCTGTCAAGTGGACCATTTCCTAGCTCCTAAAGTTTACCAACACTGACACAAGAGGAAATCATTTAAGGTCATCATGTCTGCCCTTGGCATTCTCGGAACGCCCTGGCCTCAGAATGCAGCCTCTGTAGTCCATGGTAACCTGCGGAGAGGGGGCGGGGCTGAGGGAGGTTGGAACACTGCCCTCACTGAGGGAGTGGGTGTGGCCATCTCTGCTGTGACTGAACAAAGGGCAGGGGAGCAGGGGGCCCAGGCCAGGGCCCTCAGAGCCCGGCAGGCCCAGTGGAGTGTCACAAGTTTTTAGGCCCAGGCCAAAGGGTGCCTTCTTTGTCTGCATAGCTGCCCAAACTCTCACCTTTCCACTCAGGCCGCCCTCTTACTTGAAGTGTGTGTGGAACGTGTCTGCGCAGTACACCGCGCTGCACAGCTAAGCATAGTTCTGGGCATCGTAGATTCATGCAAGGTGACCGAAGTTCGCAGGCAGATGGGACCCTGGAACACACGCGGAGGGGCTCCTGCCCGGGTCACACTCCGCCCACTGCCCCTGCCCCAGATCGGGGGCCGCAAAGCAGCCCTGTCTGAGTCCCCTGCCTCTAGAGGGAGTATTGGACCAACACTTGTAGAAAACGGGGCCCTTGCGGGCCACTCGTTGGAGGGACACAAATAAATCTTTGCCGACTTTTTGCTGAAACTTACGAGCGTTCATACCTAAGCCTCTTAAAAGGTCAGCTGTTTAGCTAAACATGAGCTCATGATCTAAATTTACACAATAATGAAGAAAGCAGCTACAAGGGGAGACAATCAGCCAAAACCATCAATACCAGAATTAGATTCCCAAGGCCATCCATCAGATGAAGGAATAATCGGGTGCAAGGCAGAAAATATACATAAAACTGGAACTGAAACAAGGCACAAGGATGTTTTAGAAGACTGGTAGGATCTCTAAAACATTTTTCAAGGACATGTCATTGATAAAGCTAAATACTCCAAGGTTGTGTAATACAACAGATTAATCATTGAGAAGAGTGAAATTATGCTGTTTTGAAACTATGGCAGGTCAGATTTTCTGCCTAATTATAAAAGAAGATTTTTCTAAAAAATACACATTATTTCAAAGACTTATTGGCTCTGAAATAAGTTAAGGGTATTTCAAATGGCTTGTCTGCAAAGAAAGGTGAGATGTAGGGAATCACAGAAAGTCGAGGGGAAAATAGGTCAATATATACATTGCTGTATGGTGAACTAAGCCTTAGGCCAGCAACAATGGAGAGGACCTGACCCTTAGACACGTACAAGTAAGCTGGAATCTTCAAAAGTTCAAATCTTTATAAGTAAAAAGATTTATTAAAATGAATAACCAAGTGTTTTAATTGACATCAGAAGATGAAAACAATAAACCCTGAGAACATGGAGAAAAGATAAATAAAGATATGAGCAGAACTTAATACAACAAAAAACGTATAAAATTCAGGTAATTTAGTAAGTCCAAAGAATCTTTGAAAAGATTTAAAAGACACACTTTGATTAAGGAAAACCAAAACATAAGTAAAGAATATACAGAAAGAGTCAGGACAATGTTAGAGCAGAGAATATATGAAATGCCAGTAAATTTGAACATTTCTGTAAAGTGGACCATTTCCTAGCTCCTAAAGTTTACCAACACTGACACAAGAGGAAATCATTTAAGGTCATCATGTCTGCCCTTGGCATTCTCGGAACGCCCTGGCCTCAGAATGCAGCCTCTGTAGTCCATGGTAACCTGCGGAGAGGGGGCGGGGCTGAGGGAGGTTGGAACACTGCCCTCACTGAGGGAGTGGGTGTGGCCATCTCTGCTGTGACTGAACAAAGGGCAGGGGAGCAGGGGGCCCAGGCCAGGGCCCTCAGAGCCCGGCAGGCCCAGTGGAGTGTCACAAGATTTTAGGCCCATGCCAAAGGGCGCCTTCTTGGTCTGCACAGCTGCCCAAACTCTCACCTTTCCACTCAGGCCGCCCTCTTACTTTAAGTGTGTGTGGAACGTGTCCGTGCAGTATACCGCGCTGCAGAGCTATGCATAGGTCTGGGCATCGTAGCTTCCTGCCAGGTGACCGAAGTTCGCAGGCAGATGGGTCCCTGGGACACACGCGGAGGGGCTCCTGCCCGGGTCACAGGCCGCCCACTGCCCCTGCCCCAGATCGGGGGCCGCAAAGCAGCCCTGTATGAGTCCCCTGCCTCTAGAGGGAGTATTGGAGCAACACTTGTAGAAAACGGGGTCCTTGCGGGCCACTCATTGGAGGGACACAAATAAATCTTTGCCGACTTTCTGCTGAAACTTACGAGCGTTCACACCTAAGCCTCTTACAAGGTCAGCTGTTTAGCTAAACATGAGCTCATGATCTAAATTTACACAATATTGAAGAAAGCAGCTACAAGGGGAGACAATCAGCCAAAACCATCAATACCAGAATTAGATTCCCAAGGCCATCCATCAGATGTAGGAATAATCGGGTGCAAGGCAGAAAATATACATAAAACTGGAACTGAAACAAGGCACAAGGATGTTTTCAAAGACTGGTAGGATCTCTAAAACATTTTTCAAGGACATGTCATTGATAAAGCTAAATACTCCAAGGTTGTGTAATACAACAGATTAATCCTTGAGAAGAGTGAAATTATGCTGTTTTGAAAACTATGGCAGGTCAGATTTTCTGCCTAATTATATAAGAAGATTTCTCTAAAAAATACACATTATTTCAAAGACTTATTGGCTGTGAAATAAGTTAAGGGTATTTCAAATGGCTTGTCTGCAAAGAAAGGTGAGATGTAGGGAATCACAGAAAGTCGAGGGGAAAATAGGTCAATATATACATTGCTGTATGGTGAACTAAGCCTTAGGCCAGCAACAATGGAGAGGACCTGACCCTTAGACAGGAACAAGTAAGCTGGAATCTTCAAAAGTTCAAATCTTTATAAGTAAAAAGATTTATTAAAATGAATAACCAAGTGTTTTAATTGACATCAGAAGATGAAAACAATAAACCCTGAGAACATAGCGAAAAGATAAATAAAGATATGAGCAGAACTTAATACAACAGAAAACGTATAAAATTCAGGTGATTTAGTAAGTCCAAAGAATTTTCTATGAAAAGATTTAAAAGACACACTTTGATTAAGGAAAACCAAAACATAAGTAAAGAATATACAGAAAGAGTCAGGACAATGTTAGAGCAGAGAATATATGAAATGCCAGTAAATTTGAACATTTCTGTCAAGTGGACCATTTCCTAGCTCCTAAAGTTTACCAACACTGACACAAGAGGAAATCATTTAAGGTCATCATGTCTGCCCTTGGCATTCTCGGAACGCCCTGGCCTCAGAATGCAGCCTCTGTAGTCCATGGTAACCTGCGGAGAGGGGGCGGGGCTGAGGGAGGTTGGAACACTGCCCTCACTGAGGGAGTGGGTGTGGCCATCTCTGCTGTGACTGAACAAAGGGCAGGGGAGCAGGGGGCCCAGGCCAGGGCCCTCAGAGCCCGGCAGGCCCAGTGGAGTGTCACAAGTTTTTAGGCCCAGGCCAAAGGGTGCCTTCTTTGTCTGCATAGCTGCCCAAACTCTCACCTTTCCACTCAGGCCGCCCTCTTACTTGAAGTGTGTGTGGAACGTGTCTGCGCAGTACACCGCGCTGCACAGCTAAGCATAGTTCTGGGCATCGTAGATTCATGCAAGGTGACCGAAGTTCGCAGGCAGATGGGACCCTGGAACACACGCGGAGGGGCTCCTGCCCGGGTCACACTCCGCCCACTGCCCCTGCCCCAGATCGGGGGCCGCAAAGCAGCCCTGTCTGAGTCCCCTGCCTCTAGAGGGAGTATTGGACCAACACTTGTAGAAAACGGGGCCCTTGCGGGCCACTCGTTGGAGGGACACAAATAAATCTTTGCCGACTTTTTGCTGAAACTTACGAGCGTTCATACCTAAGCCTCTTAAAAGGTCAGCTGTTTAGCTAAACATGAGCTCATGATCTAAATTTACACAATAATGAAGAAAGCAGCTACAAGGGGAGACAATCAGCCAAAACCATCAATACCAGAATTAGATTCCCAAGGCCATCCATCAGATGAAGGAATAATCGGGTGCAAGGCAGAAAATATACATAAAACTGGAACTGAAACAAGGCACAAGGATGTTTTAGAAGACTGGTAGGATCTCTAAAACATTTTTCAAGGACATGTCATTGATAAAGCTAAATACTCCAAGGTTGTGTAATACAACAGATTAATCATTGAGAAGAGTGAAATTATGCTGTTTTGAAACTATGGCAGGTCAGATTTTCTGCCTAATTATAAAAGAAGATTTTTCTAAAAAATACACATTATTTCAAAGACTTATTGGCTGTGAAATAAGTTAAGGGTATTTCAAATGGCTTGTCTGCAAAGAAAGGTGAGATGTAGGGAATCACAGAAAGTCGAGGGGAAAATAGGTCAATATATACATTGCTGTATGGTGAACTAAGCCTTAGGCCAGCAACAATGGAGAGGACCTGACCCTTAGACACGTACAAGTAAGCTGGAATCTTCAAAAGTTCAAATCTTTATAAGTAAAAAGATTTATTAAAATGAATAACCAAGTGTTTTAATTGACATCAGAAGATGAAAACAATAAACCCTGAGAACATAGAGAAAAGATAAATAAAGATATGAGCAGAACTTAATACAACAGAAAACGTATAAAATTCAGGTGATTGAGTAAGTCCAAAGAATTTTCTATGAAAAGATTTAAAAGACACACTTTGAATAAGGAAAACCAAAACATAAGTAAAGAATATACAGAAAGAGTCAGGACAATGTTAGAGCAGAGAATATATGAAATGCCAGTAAATTTGAACATTTCTGTAAAGTGGACCATTTCCTAGCTCCTAAAGTTTACCAACACTGACACAAGAGGAAATCATTTAAGGTCATCATGTCTGCCCTTGGCATTCTCGGAACGCCCTGGCCTCAGAATGCAGCCTCTGTAGTCCATGGTAACCTGCGGAGAGGGGGCGGGGCTGAGGGAGGTTGGAACACTGCCCTCACTGAGGGAGTGGGTGTGGCCATCTCTGCTGTGACTGAACAAAGGGCAGGGGAGCAGGGGGCCCAGGCCAGGGCCCTCAGAGACCGGCAGGCCCAGTGGAGTGTCACAAGCTTTTAGGCCCAGGCCAAAGGGCGCCTTCTTTGTCTGCACAGCTGCCCAAACTCTCACCTTTCCACTCAGGCCGCCCTCTTACTTGAAGTGTGTGTGGAACGTGTCCGCGCAGTACACCGCGCTGCACAGCTAAGCATAGTTCTGGGCATCGTAGCTTCCTGCCAGGTGACCGAAGTTCGCAGGCAGATGGGTCCCTGGGACACACGCGGAGAGGCTCCGGCCCGGGTCACAGGCCGCCCACGGCCCCTGCCCCAGATCGGGGGCCGCAAAGCAGCCCTGTCTGAGTCCCCTTCCTCTAGAGGGAGTATTGGACCAACACTTGTAGAAAACGGGGTCCTTGCGGGCCACTCATTGGTGGGACACAAATAAATCTTTGCCGACTTTCTGCTGAAACTTACGAGCGTTCACACCTAAGCCTCTTACAAGGTCAGCTGTTTAGCTAAACATGAGCTCATGATCTAAATTTACACAATATTGAAGAAAGCAGCTACAAGGGGAGACAATCAGCCAAAACCATCAATACCAGAATTAGATTCCCAAGGCCATCCATCAGATGTAGGAATAATCGGGTGCAAGGCAGAAAATATACATAAAACTGGAACTGAAACAAGGCACGAGGATGTTTTCAAAGACTGGTAGGATCTCTAAAACATTTTTCAAGGACATGTCATTGATAAAGCTAAATACTCCAAGGTTGTGTAATACAACAGATTAATCATTGAGAAGAGTGAAATTATGCTGTTTTGAAAACTATGGCAGGTCAGATTTTCTGCCTAATTATATAAGAAGATTTCTCTAAAAAATACACATTATTTCAAAGACTTATTGGCTGTGAAATAAGTTAAGGGTATTTCAAATGGCTTGTCTGCAAAGAAAGGTGAGATGTAGGGAATCACAGAAAGTCGAGGGGAAAATAGGTCAATATATACATTGCTGTATGGTGAACTAAGCCTTAGGCCAGCAACAATGGAGAGGACCTGACCCTTAGACACGTACAAGTAAGCTGGAATCTTCAAAAGTTCAAATCTTTATAAGTAAAAAGATTTATTAAAATGAATAACCAAGTGTTTTAATTGACATCAGAAGATGAAAACAATAAACCCTGAGAACATGGAGAAAAGATAAATAAAGATATGAGCAGAACTTAATACAACAGAAAACGTATAAAATTCAGGTGATTTAGTAAGTCCAAAGAATTTTCTTTGAAAAGAATTAAAAGACACACTTTGATTAAGGAAAACCAAAACATAAGTAAAGAATATACAGAAAGAGTCAGGACAATGTTAGAGCAGAGAATATATGAAATGCCAGTAAATTTGAACATTTCTGTAAAGTGGACCATTTCCTAGCTCCTAAAGTTTACCAACACTGACACAAGAGGAAATCATTTAAGATCATCATGTCTGCCCTTGGCATTCTCGGAACGCCCTGGCCTCAGAATGCAGCCTCTGTAGTCCATGGTAACCTGCGGAGAGGGGGCGGGGCTGAAGGAGGTTGGAACACTGCCCTCACTGAGGGAGTGGGTGTGGCCATCTCTGCTGTGACTGAACAAAGGGCAGGGGAGCAGGGGGCACAGGCCAGGGCCCTCAGAGCCCGGCAGGCCCAGTGGAGTGTCACAAGTTTTTAGGCCCAGGCCAAAGGGCGCCTTCTTTGTCTGCACAGCTGCCCAAACTCTCACCTTTCCACTCAGGCCGCCCTCTTACTTGAAGTGTGTGTGGAACGTGTCTGCGCAGTACACCGCGCTGCACAGCTAAGCATAGTTCTGGGCATCGTAGATTCATGCAAGGTGACCGAAGTTCGCAGGCAGATGGGACCCTGGGACACACGCGGAGGGGCTCCTGCCCGTGTCACACTCCGCCCACTGCCCCTGCTCCAGATCGGGGGCCGCAAAGCAGCCCTGTCTGAGTCCCCTGCCTCTAGAGGGAGTATTGGACCAACACTTGTAGAAAACGGGTCCCTTGCGGGCCACTCGTTGGAGGGACACAAATAAATCTTTGCCGACTTTTTGCTGAAACTTACGAGCGTTCATACCTAAGCCTCTTAAAAGGTCAGCTGTTTAGCTAAACATGAGCTCATGATCTAAATTTACACAATAATGAAGAAAGCAGCTACAAGGGGAGACAATCAGCCAAAACCATCAATACCAGAATTAGATTCCCAAGGCCATCCATCAGATGAAGGAATAATCGGGTGCAAGGCAGAAAATATACATAAAACTGGAACTGAAACAAGGCACAAGGATGTTTTAGAAGACTGGTAGGATCTCTAAAACATTTTTCAAGGACATGTCATTGATAAAGCTAAATACTCCAAGGTTGTGTAATACAACAGATTAATCATTGAGAAGAGTGAAATTATGCTGTTTTGAAACTATGGCAGGTCAGATTTTCTGCCTAATTATATAAGAAGATTTCTCTAAAAAATACACATTATTTCAAAGACTTATTGGCTGTGAAATAAGTTAAGGGTATTTCAAATGGCTTGTCTGCAAAGAAAGGTGAGATGTAGGGAATCACAGAAAGTCGAGGGGAAAATAGGTCAATATATACATTGCTGTATGGTGAACTAAGCCTTAGTCCAGCAACAATGGAGAGGACCTGACCCTTAGACACGTACAAGTAAGCTGGAATCTTCAAAAGTTCAAATCTTTATAAGTAAAAAGATTTATTAAAATGAATAACCAAGTGTTTTAATTGACATCAGAAGATGAAAACAATAAACCCTGAGAACATAGAGAAAAGATAAATAAAGATATGAGCAGAACTTAATACAACAGAAAACGTATAAAATTCAGGTGATTGAGTAAGTCCAAAGAATTTTCTATGAAAAGATTTAAAAGACACACTTTGATTAAGGAAAACCAAAACATAAGTAAAGAATATACAGAAAGAGTCAGGACAATGTTAGAGCAGAGAATATATGAAATGCCAGTAAATTTGAACATTTATGTCAAGTGGACCATTTCCTAGCTCCTAAAGTTTACCAACACTGACACAAGAGGAAATCATTTAAGGTCATCATGTCTGCCCTTGGCATTCTCGGAACGCCCTGGCCTCAGAATGCAGCCTCTGTAGTCCATGGTAACCTGCGGAGAGTGGGCGGGGCTGAGGGAGGTTGGAACACTGCCCTCACTGAGGGAGTGGGTGTGGCCATCTCTGCTGTGACTGAACAAAGGGCAGGGGAGCAGGGGGCCCAGGGCAGGGCCCTCAGAGCCCGGCAGGCCCAGTGGAGTGTCACAAGCTTTTAGGCCCAGGCCAAAGGGTGCCTGCTTTGTCTGCACAGCTGCCCAAACTCTCACCTTTCCACTCAGGCCGCCCTCTTACTTGAAGTGTGTGTGGAACGTGTCCGCGCAGTATACCGCGCTGCACAGTTAAGCATAGGTCTGGGCATCGTAGCTTCCTGCCAGATGACCGAAGTTCGCAGGCAGATGGGTCCCTGGGACACACGCGGAGAGGCTCCTGCCCGGGTCACAGGCCGCCCACTGCCCCTGCCCCAGATCGGGAGCCGCAAAGCAGCCCTGTCTGAGTCCCCTGCCTCTAGAGGGAGTATTGGAGCAACACTTGTAGAAAACGGGGTCCTTGCGGGCCACTCGTTGGAGGGACACAAATAAATCTTTGCCGACTTTCTGCTGAAACTTACGAGCGTTCACACCTAAGCCTCTTACAAGGTCAGCTGTTTAGCTAAACATGAGCTCATGATCTAAATTTACACAATATTGAAGAAAGCAGCTACAAGGGGAGACAATCAGCCAAAACCATCAATACCAGAATTAGATTCCCAAGGCCATCCATCAGATGTAGGAATAATCGGGTGCAAGGCAGAAAATATACATAAAACTGGAACTGAAACAAGGCACAAGGATGTTTTCAAAGACTGGTAGGATCTCTAAAACATTTTTCAAGGACATGTCATTGATAAAGCTAAATACTCCAAGGTTGTGTAATACAACAGATTAATCATTGAGAAGAGTGAAATTATGCTGTTTTGAAAACTATGGCAGGTCAGATTTTCTGCCTAATTATATAAGAAGATTTCTCTAAAAAATACACATTATTTCAAAGACTTATTGGCTGTGAAATAAGTTAAGGGTATTTCAAATGGCTTGTCTGCAAAGAAAGGTGAGATGTAGGGAATCACAGAAAGTCGAGGGGAAAATAGGTCAATATATACATTGCTGTATGGTGAACTAAGCCTTAGGCCAGCAACAATGGAGAGGACCTGACCCTTAGACAGGAACAAGTAAGCTGGAATCTTCAAAAGTTCAAATCTTTATAAGTAAAAAGATTTATTAAAATGAATAACCAAGTGTTTTAATTGACATCAGAAGATGAAAACAATAAACCCTGAGAACATGGAGAAAAGATAAATAAAGATATGAGCAGAACTTAATACAACAGAAAACGTATAAAATTCAGGTGATTTAGTAAGTCCAAAGAATCTTCTTTGAAAAGATTTAAGAGACACACTTTGATAAAGGAAAACCAAAACATAAGTAAAGAATATACAGAAAGAGTCAGGACAATGTTAGAGCAGAGAATATATGAAATGCCAGTAAATTTGAACATTTCTGTAAAGTGGACCATTTCCTAGCTCCTAAAGTTTACCAACACTGACACAAGAGGAAACCATTTAAGGTCATCATGTCTGCCCTTCGCATTCTCGGAAGGCCCTGGCCTCAGAATGCAGCCTCTGTAGTCCATGGTAACCTGCGGAGAGGGGGCGGGGCTGAGGGAGGTTGGAACACTGCCCTCACTGAGGGAGTGGGTGTGGCCATCTCTGCAGTGACTGAAAAAAGGGCAGGGGAGCAGGGGGCCCAGGGCAGGGCCCTCAGAGCCCGGCAGGCCCAGTGGAGTGTCACAAGCTTTTAGGCCCAGGCCAAAGGGCGCCTTCTTTGTCTGCACAGCTGCCCAAACTCTCACCTTTCCACTCAGGCCGCCCTCTTACTTGAAGTGTGTGTGGAACGTGTCCGTGCAGTATACCGCGCTGCACAGCTAAGCATAGGTCTGGGCATCGTAGCTTCCTGCCAGGTGACCGAAGTTCGCAGGCAGATGGGTCCCTGGGACACACGCGGAGGGGCTCCTGCCCGGGTCACAGGCCGCCCACTGCCCCTGCCCCAGATCGGGGGCCGCAAAGCAGCCCTGTCTGAGTCCCCTGCCTCTAGAGGGAGTATTGGAGCAACACTTGTAGAAAACGGGGTCCTTGCGGGCCACTCATTGGAGGGACACAAATAAATCTTTGCCGACTTTCTGCTGAAACTTACGAGCGTTCATACCTAAGCCTCTTTAAAGGTCAGCTGTTTAGCTAAACATGAGCTCATGATCTAAATTTACACAATATTGAAGAAAGCAGCTACAAGGGGAGACAATCAGCCAAAACCATCAATACCAGAATTAGATTCCCAAGGCCATCCATCAGATGTAGGAATAATCGGGTGCAAGGCAGAAAATATACATAAAACTGGAACTGAAACAAGGCACGAGGATGTTTTCAAAGACTGGTAGGATCTCTAAAACATTTTTCAAGGACATGTCATTGATAAAGCTAAATACTCCAAGGTTGTGTAATACAACAGATTAATCATTGAGAAGAGTGAAATTATGCTGTTTTGAAAACTATGGCAGGTCAGATTTTCTGCCTAATTATATAAGAAGATTTCTCTAAAAAATACACATTATTTCAAAGACTTATTGGCTGTGAAATAAGTTAAGGGTATTTCAAATGGCTTGTCTGCAAAGAAAGGTGAGATGTAGGGAATCACAGAAAGTCGAGGGGAAAATAGGTCAATATATACATTGCTGTATGGTGAACTAAGCCTTAGGCCAGCAACAATGGAGAGGACCTGACCCTTAGACACGTACAAGTAAGCTGGAATCTTCAAAAGTTCAAATCTTTATAAGTAAAAAGATTTATTAAAATGAATAACCAAGTGTTTTAATTGACATCAGAAGATGAAAACAATAAACCCTGAGAACATAGAGAAAAGATAAATAAAGATATGAGCAGAACTTAATACAACAGAAAACGTATAAAATTCAGGTGATTTAGTAAGTCCAAAGAATCTTCTTTGAAAAGAATTAATAGACACACTTTGATTAAGGAAAACCAAAACATAAGTAAAGAATATACAGAAAGAGTCAGGACAATGTTAGAGCAGAGAATATATGAAATGCCAGTAAATTTGAACATTTCTGTCAAGTGGACCATTTCCTAGCTCCTAAAGTTTACCAACACTGACACAAGAGGAAATCATTTAAGGTCATCATGTCTGCCCTTGGCATTCTCGGAACGCCCTGGCCTCAGAATGCAGCCTCTGTAGTCCATGGTAACCTGCGGAGAGGGGGCGGGGCTGAGGGAGGTTGGAACACTGCCCTCACTGAGGGAGTGTGTGTGGCCATCTCTGCTGTGACTGAACAAAGGGCAGGGGAGCAGGGGGCCCAGGGCAGGGCCCTCAGAGCCCGGCAGGCCCAGTGGAGTGTCACAAGCTTTTAGGCCCAGGCCAAAGGGCGCCTTCTTTGTCTGCACAGCTGCCCAAATTCTCACCTTTCCACTCAGGCCGCCCTCTTACTTGAAGTGTGTGTGGAACGTGTCCGCGCAGTATACCGTGCTGCACAGCTAAGCATAGGTCTGGGCATCGTAGCTTCCTGCCAGGTGACCGACGTTCGCAGGCAGATGGGTCCCTGGGACACACGCGGAGAGGCTCCTGCCCGGGTCACAGGCCGCCCACTGCCCCTGCCCCAGATCGGGAGCCGCAAAGCAGCCCTGTCTGAATCCCATGCCTCTAGAGGGAGTATTGGACCAACACTTGTAGAAAACGGGGTCCTTGCGGGCCACTCATTGGAGGGACTCAGATAAATCTTTGCCGACTTTCTGCTGAAACTTACGAGCGTTCACACCTAAGCCTCTTACAAGGTCAGCTGTTTAGCTAAACATGAGCTCATGATCTAAATTTACACAATATTGAAGAAAGCAGCTACAAGGGGAGACAATCAGCCAAAACCATCAATACCAGAATTAGATTCCCAAGGCCATCCATCAGATGTAGGAATAATCGGGTGCAAGGCAGAAAATATACATAAAACTGGAACTGAAACAAGGCACAAGGATGTTTTCAAAGACTGGTAGGATCTCTAAAACATTTTTCAAGGACATGTCATTGATAAAGCTAAATACTCAAAGGTGGTGTAATACAACAGATTAAGCATTGAGAAGAGTGAAATTATGCTGTTTTGAAAACTATGGCAGGTCAGATTTTCTGCCTAATTATATAAGAAGATTTCTCTAAAAAATACACATTATTTCAAAGACTTATTGGCTGTGAAATAAGTTAAGGGTATTTCAAATGGCTTGTCTGCAAAGAAAGGTGAGATGTAGGGAATCACAGAAAGTCGAGGGGAAAATAGGTCAATATATACATTGCTGTATGGTGAACTAAGCCTTAGGCCAGCAACAATGGAGAGGACCTGACCCTTAGACACGTACAAGTAAGCTGGAATCTTCAAAAGTTCAAATCTTTATAAGTAAAAAGATTTATTAAAATGAATAACCAAGTGTTTTAATTGACATCAGAAGATGAAAACAATAAACCCTGAGAACATAGAGAAAAGATAAATAAAGATATGAGCAGAACTTAATACAACAGAAAACGTATAAAATTCAGGTGATTTAGTAAGTCCAAAGAATCTTCTTTGAAAAGAATTAATAGACACACTTTGATTAAGGAAAACCAAAACATAAGTAAAGAATATACAGAAAGAGTCAGGACAATGTTAGAGCAGAGAATATATGAAATGCCAGTAAATTTGAACATTTCTGTAAAGTGGACCATTTCCTAGCTCCTAAAGTTTACCAACACTGACACAAGAGGAAATCATTTAAGGTCATCATGTCTGCCCTTGGCATTCTCGGAACGCCCTGGCCTCAGAATGCAGCCTCTGTAGTCCATGGTAACCTGCGGAGAGGGGGCGGGGCTGAGGGAGGTTGGAACACTGCCCTCACTGAGGGAGTGTGTGTGGCCATCTCTGCTGTGACTGAACAAAGGGCAGGGGAGCAGGGGGCCCAGGGCAGGGCCCTCAGAGCCCGGCAGGCCCAGTGGAGTGTCACAAGCTTTTAGGCCCAGGCCAAAGGGCGCCTTCTTTGTCTGCACAGCTGCCCAAATTCTCACCTTTCCACTCAGGCCGCCCTCTTACTTGAAGTGTGTGTGGGACGTGTCCGCGCAGTATACCGCGCTGCACAGCTAAGCATAGGTCTGGGCATCGTAGCTTCCTGCCAGGTGACCGACGTTCGCAGGCAGATGGGTCCCTGGGACACACGCGGAGAGGCTCCTGCCCGGGTCACAGGCCGCCCACTGCCCCTGCCCCAGATCGGGAGCCGCAAAGCAGCCCTGTCTGAGTCCCCTGCCTCTAGAGGGAGTATTGGAGCAACACTTGTAGAAAACGGGGTCCTTGCGGGCCACTCATTGGAGGGACACAAATAAATCTTTGCCGACTTTCTGCTGAAACTTACGAGCGTTCACACCTAAGCCTCTTACAAGGTCAGCTGTTTAGCTAAACATGAGCTCATGATCTAAATTTACACAATATTGAAGAAAGCAGCTACAAGGGGAGACAATCAGCCAAAACCATCAATACCAGAATTAGATTCCCAAGGCCATCCATCAGATGTAGGAATAATCGGGTGCAAGGCAGAAAATATACATAAAACTGGAACTGAAACAAGGCACAAGGATGTTTTCAAAGACTGGTAGGATCTCTAAAACATTTTTCAAGGACATGACATTGATAAAGCTAAATACTCCAAGGTTGTGTAATACAACAGATTAATCATTGAGAAGAGTGAAATTATGCTGTTTTGAAAACTATGGCAGGTCAGATTTTCTGCCTAATTATATAAGAAGATTTCTCTAAAAAATACACATTATTTCAAAGACTTATTGGCTGTGAAATAAGTTAAGGGTATTTCAAATGGCTTGTCTGCAAAGAAAGGTGAGATGTAGGGAATCACAGAAAGTCGAGGGGAAAATAGGTCAATATATACATTGCTGTATGGTGAACTAAGCCTTAGGCCAGCAACAATGGAGAGGACCTGACCCTTAGACACGTACAAGTAAGCTGGAATCTTCAAAAGTTCAAATCTTTATAAGTAAAAAGATTTATTAAAATGAATAACCAAGTGTTTTAATTGACATCAGAAGATGAAAACAATAAACCCTGAGAACATAGAGAAAAGATAAATAAAGATATGAGCAGAAATTAATACAACAGAAAACGTATAAAATTCAGGTGATTTAGTAAGTCCAAAGAATCTTCTTTGAAAAGAATTAATAGACACACTTTGATTAAGGAAAACCAAAACATAAGTAAAGAATATACAGAAAGAGTCAGGACAATGTTAGAGCAGAGAATATATGAAATGCCAGTAAATTTGAACATTTCTGTAAAGTGGACCATTTCCTAGCTCCTAAAGTTTACCAACACTGACACAAGAGGAAATCATTTAAGGTCATCATGTCTGCCCTTGGCATTCTCGGAATGCCCTGGCCTCAGAATGCAGCCTCTGTAGTCCATGGTAACCTGCGGAGAGGGGGCGGGGCTGAGGGAGGTTGGAACACTGCCCTCACTGAGGGAGTGGGTGTGGCCATCTCTGCTGTGACTGAACAAAGGGCAGGGGAGCAGGGGGCCCAGGGCAGGGCCCTCAGAGCCCGGCAGGCCCAGTGGAGTGTCACAAGTTTTTAGGCCCAGGCCAAAGGGCGCCTTCTTTGTCTGCACAGCTGCCCAAACTCTCACCTTTCCACTCAGGCCGCCCTCTTACTTGAAGTGTGTGTGGAACGTGTCTGCGCAGTACACCGCGCTGCACAGCTAAGCATAGTTCTGGGCATCGTAGCTTCCTGCAAGGTGACCGAAGTTCGCAGGCAGATGGGACCCTGGGACACACGCGGAGGGGCTCCTGCCCGGGTCACACTCCGCCCACTGCCCCTGCCCCAGATCGGGGGCCGCAAAGCAGCCCTGTCTGAGTCCCCTGCCTCTAGAGGGAGTATTGGACCAACACTTGTAGAAAACGGGGTCCTTGCGGGCCACTCATTGGAGGGACACAAATAAATCTTTGCCGACTTTCTGCTGAAACTTACGAGCGTTCAAACCTAAGCCTCTTACAAGGTCAGCTGTTTAGCTAAACATGAGCTCATGATCTAAATTTACACAATATTGAAGAAAGCAGCTACAAGGGGAGACAATCAGCCAAAACCATCAATACCAGAATTAGATTCCCAAGGCCATCCATCAGATGTAGGAATAATCGGGTGCAAGGCAGAAAATATACATAAAACTGGAACTGAAACAAGGCACAAGGATGTTTTCAATGACTGGTAGGATCTCTAAAACATTTTTCAAGGACATGACATTGATAAAGCTAAATACTCCAAGGTTGTGTAATACAACAGATTAATCATTGAGAAGAGTGAAATTATGCTGTTTTGAAAACTATGGCAGGTCAGATATTCTGCCTAATTATATAAGAAGATTTCTCTAAAAAATACACATTATTTCAAAGACTTATTGGCTGTGAAATAAGTTAAGGGTATTTCAAATGGCTTGTCTGCAAAGAAAGGTGAGATGTAGGGAATCACAGAAAGTCGAGGGGAAAATAGGTCAATATATACATTGCTGTATGGTGAACTAAGCCTTAGGCCAGCAACAATGGAGAGGACCTGACCCTTAGACACGTACAAGTAAGCTGGAATCTTCAAAAGTTCAAATCTTTATAAGTAAAAATATTTATTAAAATGAATAACCAAGTGTTTTAATTGACATCAGAAGATGAAAACAATAAACCCTGAGAACATAGAAAAAAGATAAATAAAGATATGAGCAGAACTTAATACAACAGAAAACGTATAAAATTGAGGTGATTTAGTAAGTCCAAAGAATCTTCTTTGAAAAGATTTAAAAGACACACTTTGATTAAGGAAAACCAAAACATAAGTAAAGAATATACAGAAAGAGTCAGGACAATGTTAGAGCAGACAATATATGAAATGCCAGTAAATTTGAACATTTCTGTCAAGTGGACCATTTCCTAGCTCCTAAAGTTTACCAACACTGACACAAGAGGAAATCATTTAAGGTCATCATGTCTGCCCTTGGCATTCTCGGAACGCCCTGGCCTCAGAATGCAGCCTCTGTAGTCCATGGTAAACTGCGGAGGGGGGGCGGGGCTGAGGGAGGTTGGAACACTGCCCTCACTGAGGGAGTGTGTGTGGCCATCTCTGCTGTGACTGAACAAAGGGCAGGGGAGCAGGGGGCCCAGGGCAGGGCCCTCAGAGCCCGGCAGGCCCAGTGGAGTGTCACAAGCTTTTAGGCCCAGGCCAAAGGGCGCCTTCTTTGTCTGCACAGCTGCCCAAATTCTCACCTTTCCACTCAGGCCGCCCTCTTACTTGAAGTGTGTGTGGAACGTGTCCGCGCAGTATACCGCGCTGCACAGCTAAGCATAGGTCTGGGCATCGTAGCTTCCTGCCAGGTGACCGAAGTTCGCAGGCAGATGGGTCCCTGGGACACACGCGGAGAGGCTCCTGCCTGGGTCACAGGCCGCCCACTGCCCCTGCCCCAGATCGGGAGCCGCAAAGCAGCCCTGTCTGAGTCCCCTGCCTCTAGAGGGAGTATTGGACCAACACTTGTAGAAAACGGGGTCCTTGCGGGCCACTCATTGGAGGGACACAAATAAATCTTTGCCGACTTTCTGCTGAAACTTACGAGCGTTCACACCTAAGCCTCTTACAAGGTCAGCTGTTTAGCTAAACATGAGCTCATGATCTAAATTTACACAATATTGAAGAAAGCAGCTACAAGGGGAGACAATCAGCCAAAACCATCAATACCAGAATTAGATTCCCAAGGCCATCCATCAGATATAGGAATAATCGGGTGCAAGGCAGAAAATATACATAAAACTGGAACTGAAACAAGGCACAAGGATGTTTTCAATGACTGGTAGGATCTCTAAAACATTTTTCAAGGACATGTCATTGATAAAGCTAAATACTCCAAGGTTGTGTAATACAACAGATTAATCATTGAGAAGAGTGAAATTATGCTGTTTTGAAAACTATGGCAGGTCAGATTTTCTGCCTAATTATATAAGAAGATTTCTCTAAAAAATACACATTATTTCAAAGACTTATTGGCTGTGAAATAAGTTAAGGGTATTTCAAATGGCTTGTCTGCAAAGAAAGGTGAGATGTAGGGAATCACAGAAAGTCGAGGGGAAAATAGGTCAATATATACATTGCTGTATGGTGAACTAAGCCTTAGGCCAGCAACAATGGAGAGGACCTGACCCTTACACACGTACAAGTAAGCTGGAATCTTCAAAAGTTCAAATCTTTATAAGTAAAAATATTTATTAAAATGAATAACCAAGTGTTTTAATTGACATCAGAAGATGAAAACAATAAACCCTGAGAACATAGAAAAAAGATAAATAAAGATATGAGCAGAACTTAATACAACAGAAAACGTATAAAATTGAGGTGATTTAGTAAGTCCAAAGAATCTTCTTTGAAAAGATTTAAAAGACACACTTTGATTAAGGAAAACCAAAACATAAGTAAAGAATATACAGAAAGAGTCAGGACAATGTTAGAGCAGAGAATATATGAAATGCCAGTAAATTTGAACATTTCTGTAAAGTGGACCATTACCTAGCTCCTAAAGTTTACCAACACTGACACAAGAGGAAATCATTTAAGGTCATCATGTGTGCCCTTGGCATTCTCGGAACGCCCTGGCCTCAGAATGCAGCCTCTGTAGTCCATGGTAACCTGCGGAGAGGGGGCGGGGCTGAGGGAGGTTGGAACACTGCCCTCACTGAGGGAGTGTGTGTGGCCATCTCTGCTGTGACTGAACAAAGGGCAGGGGAGCAGGGGGCCCAGGGCAGGGCCCTCAGAGCCCGGCAGGCCCAGTGGAGTGTCACAAGCTTTTAGGCCCAGGCCAAAGGGCGCCTTCTTTGTCTGCACATCTGCCCAAATTCTCACCTTTCCACTCAGGCCGCCCTCTTACTTGAAGTGTGTGTGGAACGTGTCCGCGCAGTATACCGCGCTGCACAGCTAAGCATAGGTCTGGGCATCGTAGCTTCCTGCCAGGTGACCGAAGTTCGCAGGCAGATGGGTCCCTGGGACACACGCGGAGAGGCTCCTGCCCGGGTCACAGGCCGCCCACTGCCCCTGCCCCAGATCGGGAGCCGCAAAGCAGCCCTGTCTGAGTCCCCTGCCTCTAGAGGGAGTATTGGAGCAACACTTGTAGAAAACGGGGTCCTTGCGGGCCACTCATTGGAGGGACACAAATAAACCTTTGCCGACTTTCTGCTGAAACTTACGAGCGTTCACACCTAAGCCTCTTACAAGGTCAGCTGTTTAGCTAAACATGAGCTCATGATCTAAATTTACACAATATTGAAGAAAGCAGCTACAAGGGGAGACAATCAGCCAAAACCATCAATACCAGAATTAGATTCCCAAGGCCATCCATCAGATGTAGGAATAATCGGGTGCAAGGCAGAAAATATACATAAAACTGGAACTGAAACAAGGCACAAGGATGTTTTCAAAGACTGGTAGGATCTCTAAAACATTTTTCAAGGACATGTCATTGATAAAGCTAAATACTCCAAGGTTGTGTAATACAACAGATTAATCATTGAGAAGAGTGAAATTATGCTGTTTTGAAAACTATGGCAGGTCAGATTTTCTGCCTAATTATATAAGAAGATTTCTCTAAAAAATACACATTATTTCAAAGACTTATTGGCTGTGAAATAAGTTAAGGGTATTTCAAATGGCTTGTCTGCAAAGAAAGGTGAGATGTAGGGAATCACAGAAAGTCGAGGGGAAAATAGGTCAATATATACATTGCTGTATGGTGAACTAAGCCTTAGGCCAGCAACAATGGAGAGGACGTGACCCTTAGACACGTACAAGTAAGCTGGAATCTTCAAAAGTTCAAATCTTTATAAGTAAAAAGATTTATTAAAATGAATAACCAAGTGTTTTAATTGACATCAGAAGATGAAAACAATAAACCCTGAGAACATAGAGAAAAGATAAATAAAGATATGAGCAGAACTTAATACAACAGAAAACGTATAAAATTCAGGTGATTTAGTAAGTCCAATGAATCTTCTTTGAAAAGAATTAATAGACACACTTTGATTAAGGAAAACCAAAACATAAGTAAAGAATATACAGAAAGAGTCAGGACAATGTTAGAGCAGAGAATGTATGAAATGCCAGTAAATTTGAACATTTCTGTAAAGTGGACCATTTCCTAGCTCCTAAAGTTTACCAACACTGACACAAGAGGAAATCATTTAAGGTCATCATGTCTGCCCTTGGCATTCTCGGAACGCCCTGGCCTCAGAATGCAGCCTCTGTAGTCCATGGGAACCTGCGGAGAGGGGGCGGGGCTGAGGGAGGTTGGAACACTGCCCTCACTGAGGGAGTGGGTGTGGCCATCTCTGCTGTGACTGAACAAAGGGCAGGGGAGCAGGGGGCCCAGGGCAGGGCCCTCAGAGCCCGGCAGGCCCAGTGGAGTGTCACAAGCTTTTAGGCCCAGGCCAAAGGGCGCCTTCTTTGTCTGCACAGCTGCCCAAACTCTCACCTTTCCACTCAGGCCGCCCTCTTACTTGAAGTGTGTGTGGAACGTGTCTGCGCAGTACACCGCGCTGCACAGCTAAGCATAGTTCTGGGCATCGTAGCTTCCTGCAAGGTGACCGAAGTTCGCAGGCAGATGGGACCCTGGGACACACGCGGAGGGGCTCCTGCCCGGGTCACACTCCGCCCACTGCCCCTGCCCCAGATCGGGGGCCGCAAAGCAGCCCTGTCTGAATCCCCTGCCTCTAGAGGGAGTATTGGACCAACACTTGTAGAAAACCAGGCCCTTGCGGGCCACTCGTTGGAGGGACACAAATAAATCTTTGCCGACTTTTTGCTGAAACTTACGAGCGTTCATACCTAAGCCTCTTAAAAGGTCAGCTGTTTAGCTAAACATGAGCTCATGATCTAAATTTACACAATATTGAAGAAAGCAGCTACAAGGGGAGACAATCAGCCAAAACCATCAATACCAGAATTAGATTCCCAAGGCCATCCATCAGATGTAGGAATAATCGTGTGCAAGGCAGAAAATATACATAAAACTGGAACTGAAACAAGGCACGAGGATGTTTTCAAAGACTGGTAGGATCTCTAAAACATTTTTCAAGGACATGTCATTGATAAAGCTAAATACTCCAAGGTTGTGTAATACAACAGATTAATCATTGAGAAGAGTGAAATTATGCTGTTTTGAAAACTATGGCAGGTCAGATTTTCTGCCTAATTATATAAGAAGATTTCTCTAAAAAATACACATTATTTCAAAGACTTATTGGCTGTGAAATAAGTTAAGGGTATTTCAAATGGCTTGTCTGCAAAGAAAGGTGAGATGTAGGGAATCACAGAAAGTCGAGGGGAAAATAGGTCAATATATACATTGCTGTATGGTGAACTAAGCCTTAGGCCAGCAACAATGGAGAGGACGTGACCCTTAGACACGTACAAGTAAGCTGGAATCTTCAAAAGTTCAAATCTTTATAAGTAAAAAGATTTATTAAAATGAATAACCAAGTGTTTTAATTGACATCAGAAGATGAAAACAATAAACCCTGAGAACATAGAGAAAAGATAAATAAAGATATGAGCAGAACTTAATACAACAGAAAACGTATAAAATTCAGGTGATTTAGTAAGTCCAAAGAATCTTCTTTGAAAAGAATTAATAGACACACTTTGATTAAGGAAAACCAAAACATAAGTAAAGAATATACAGAAAGAGTCAGGACAATGTTAGAGCAGAGAATATATGAAATGCCAGTAAATTTGAACATTTCTGTAAAGTGGACCATTTCCTAGCTCCTAAAGTTTACCAACACTGACACAAGAGGAAATCATTTAAGGTCATCATGTCTGCCCTTGGCATTCTCGGAACGCCCTGGCCTCAGAATGCAGCCTCTGTAGTCCATGGTAACCTGCGGAGAGGGGGCGGGGCTGAGGGAGGTTGGAACACTGCCCTCACTGAGGGAGTGTGTGTGGCCATCTCTGCTGTGACTGAACAAAGGGCAGGGGAGCAGGGGGCCCAGGGCAGGGCCCTCAGAGCCCGGCAGGCCCAGTGGAGTGTCACAAGCTTTTAGGCCCAGGCCAAAGGGCGCCTTCTTTGTCTGCACAGCTGCCCAAATTCTCACCTTTCCACTCAGGCCGCCCTCTTACTTGAAGTGTGTGTGGAACGTGTCCGCGCAGTATACCGTGCTGCACAGCTAAGCATAGGTCTGGGCATCGTAGCTTCCTGCCAGGTGACCGACGTTCGCAGGCAGATGGGTCCCTGGGACACACGCGGAGAGGCTCCTGCCCGGGTCACAGGCCGCCCACTGCCCCTGCCCCAGATCGGGAGCCGCAAAGCAGCCCTGTCTGAATCCCATGCCTCTAGAGGGAGTATTGGACCAACACTTGTAGAAAACGGGGTCCTTGCGGGCCACTCATTGGAGGGACACAGATAAATCTTTGCCGACTTTCTGCTGAAACTTACGAGCGTTCACACCTAAGCCTCTTACAAGGTCAGCTGTTTAGCTAAACATGAGCTCATGATCTAAATTTACACAATATTGAAGAAAGCAGCTACAAGGGGAGACAATCAGCCAAAACCATCAATACCAGAATTAGATTCCCAAGGCCATCCATCAGATGTAGGAATAATCGGGTGCAAGGCAGAAAATATACATAAAACTGGAACTGAAACAAGGCACAAGGATGTTTTCAAAGACTGGTAGGATCTCTAAAACATTTTTCAAGGACATGTCATTGATAAAGCTAAATACTCAAAGGTGGTGTAATACAACAGATTAAGCATTGAGAAGAGTGAAATTATGCTGTTTTGAAAACTATGGCAGGTCAGATTTTCTGCCTAATTATATAAGAAGATTTCTCTAAAAAATACACATTATTTCAAAGACTTATTGGCTGTGAAATAAGTTAAGGGTATTTCAAATGGCTTGTCTGCAAAGAAAGGTGAGATGTAGGGAATCACAGAAAGTCGAGGGGAAAATAGGTCAATATATACATTGCTGTATGGTGAACTAAGCCTTAGGCCAGCAACAATGGAGAGGACCTGACCCTTAGACACGTACAAGTAAGCTGGAATCTTCAAAAGTTCAAATCTTTATAAGTAAAAAGATTTATTAAAATGAATAACCAAGTGTTTTAATTGACATCAGAAGATGAAAACAATAAACCCTGAGAACATAGAGAAAAGATAAATAAAGATATGAGCAGAACTTAATACAACAGAAAACGTATAAAATTCAGGTGATTTAGTAAGTCCAAAGAATCTTCTTTGAAAAGAATTAATAGACACACTTTGATTAAGGATAACCAAAACATAAGTAAAGAATATACAGAAAGAGTCAGGACAATGTTAGAGCAGAGAATATATGAAATGCAAGTAAATTTGAACATTTCTGTAAAGTGGACCATTTCCTAGCTCCTAAAGTTTACCAACACTGACACAAGAGGAAATCATTTAAGGTCATCATGTCTGCCCTTGGCATTCTCAGAACGCCCTGGCCTCAGAATGCAGCCTCTGTAGTCCATGGTAACCTGCGGAGAGGGGGCGGGGCTGAGGGAGGTTGGAACACTGCCCTCACTGAGGGAGTGTGTGTGGCCATCTCTGCTGTGACTGAACAAAGGGCAGGGGAGCAGGGGGCCCAGGGCAGGGCCCTCAGAGCCCGGCAGGCCCAGTGGAGTGTCACAAGCTTTTAGGCCCAGGCCAAAGGGCGCCTTCTTTGTCTGCACAGCTGCCCAAATTCTCACCTTTCCACTCAGGCCGCCCTCTTACTTGAAGTGTGTGTGGGACGTGTCCGCGCAGTATACCGCGCTGCACAGCTAAGCATAGGTCTGGGCATCGTAGCTTCCTGCCAGGTGACCGACGTTCGCAGGCAGATGGGTCCCTGGGACACACGCGGAGAGGCTCCTGCCCGGGTCACAGGCCGCCCACTGCCCCTGCCCCAGATCGGGAGCCGCAAAGCAGCCCTGTCTGAGTCCCCTGCCTCTAGAGGGAGTATTGGAGCAACACTTGTAGAAAACGGGGTCCTTGCGGGCCACTCATTGGAGGGACACAAATAAATCTTTGCCGACTTTCTGCTGAAACTTACGAGCGTTCACACCTAAGCCTCTTACAAGGTCAGCTGTTTAGCTAAACATGAGCTCATGATCTAAATTTACACAATATTGAAGAAAGCAGCTACAAGGGGAGACAATCAGCCAAAACCATCAATACCAGAATTAGATTCCCAAGGCCATCCATCAGATGTAGGAATAATCGGGTGCAAGGCAGAAAATATACATAAAACTGGAACTGAAACAAGGCACAAGGATGTTTTCAAAGACTGGTAGGATCTCTAAAACATTTTTCAAGGACATGACATTGATAAAGCTAAATACTCCAAGGTTGTGTAATACAACAGATTAATCATTGAGAAGAGTGAAATTATGCTGTTTTGAAAACTATGGCAGGTCAGATTTTCTGCCTAATTATATAAGAAGATTTCTCTAAAAAATACACATTATTTCAAAGACTTATTGGCTGTGAAATAAGTTAAGGGTATTTCAAATGGCTTGTCTGCAAAGAAAGGTGAGATGTAGGGAATCACAGAAAGTCGAGGGGAAAATAGGTCAATATATACATTGCTGTATGGTGAACTAAGCCTTAGGCCAGCAACAATGGAGAGGACCTGACCCTTAGACACGTACAAGTAAGCTGGAATCTTCAAAAGTTCAAATCTTTATAAGTAAAAAGATTTATTAAAATGAATAACCAAGTGTTTTAATTGACATCAGAAGATGAAAACAATAAACCCTGAGAACATAGAGAAAAGATAAATAAAGATATGAGCAGAAATTAATACAACAGAAAACGTATAAAATTCAGGTGATTTAGTAAGTCCAAAGAATCTTCTTTGAAAAGAATTAATAGACACACTTTGATTAAGGAAAACCAAAACATAAGTAAAGAATATACAGAAAGAGTCAGGACAATGTTAGAGCAGAGAATATATGAAATGCCAGTAAATTTGAACATTTCTGTAAAGTGGACCATTTCCTAGCTCCTAAAGTTTACCAACACTGACACAAGAGGAAATCATTTAAGGTCATCATGTCTGCCCTTGGCATTCTCGGAATGCCCTGGCCTCAGAATGCAGCCTCTGTAGTCCATGGTAACCTGCGGAGAGGGGGCGGGGCTGAGGGAGGTTGGAACACTGCCCTCACTGAGGGAGTGGGTGTGGCCATCTCTGCTGTGACTGAACAAAGGGCAGGGGAGCAGGGGGCCCAGGGCAGGGCCCTCAGAGCCCGGCAGGCCCAGTGGAGTGTCACAAGTTTTTAGGCCCAGGCCAAAGGGCGCCTTCTTTGTCTGCACAGCTGCCCAAACTCTCACCTTTCCACTCAGGCCGCCCTCTTACTTGAAGTGTGTGTGGAACGTGTCTGCGCAGTACACCGCGCTGCACAGCTAAGCATAGTTCTGGGCATCGTAGCTTCCTGCAAGGTGACCGAAGTTCGCAGGCAGATGGGACCCTGGGACACACGCGGAGGGGCTCCTGCCCGGGTCACACTCCGCCCACTGCCCCTGCCCCAGATCGGGGGCCGCAAAGCAGCCCTGTCTGAGTCCCCTGCCTCTAGAGGGAGTATTGGACCAACACTTGTAGAAAACGGGGTCCTTGCGGGCCACTCATTGGAGGGACACAAATAAATCTTTGCCGACTTTCTGCTGAAACTTACGAGCGTTCAAACCTAAGCCTCTTACAAGGTCAGCTGTTTAGCTAAACATGAGCTCATGATCTAAATTTACACAATATTGAAGAAAGCAGCTACAAGGGGAGACAATCAGCCAAAACCATCAATACCAGAATTAGATTCCCAAGGCCATCCATCAGATGTAGGAATAATCGGGTGCAAGGCAGAAAATATACATAAAACTGGAACTGAAACAAGGCACAAGGATGTTTTCAATGACTGGTAGGATCTCTAAAACATTTTTCAAGGACATGACATTGATAAAGCTAAATACTCCAAGGTTGTGTAATACAACAGATTAATCATTGAGAAGAGTGAAATTATGCTGTTTTGAAAACTATGGCAGGTCAGATATTCTGCCTAATTATATAAGAAGATTTCTCTAAAAAATACACATTATTTCAAAGACTTATTGGCTGTGAAATAAGTTAAGGGTATTTCAAATGGCTTGTCTGCAAAGAAAGGTGAGATGTAGGGAATCACAGAAAGTCGAGGGGAAAATAGGTCAATATATACATTGCTGTATGGTGAACTAAGCCTTAGGCCAGCAACAATGGAGAGGACCTGACCCTTAGACACGTACAAGTAAGCTGGAATCTTCAAAAGTTCAAATCTTTATAAGTAAAAATATTTATTAAAATGAATAACCAAGTGTTTTAATTGACATCAGAAGATGAAAACAATAAACCCTGAGAACATAGAAAAAAGATAAATAAAGATATGAGCAGAACTTAATACAACAGAAAACGTATAAAATTGAGGTGATTTAGTAAGTCCAAAGAATCTTCTTTGAAAAGATTTAAAAGACACACTTTGATTAAGGAAAACCAAAACATAAGTAAAGAATATACAGAAAGAGTCAGGACAATGTTAGAGCAGACAATATATGAAATGCCAGTAAATTTGAACATTTCTGTCAAGTGGACCATTTCCTAGCTCCTAAAGTTTACCAACACTGACACAAGAGGAAATCATTTAAGGTCATCATGTCTGCCCTTGGCATTCTCGGAACGCCCTGGCCTCAGAATGCAGCCTCTGTAGTCCATGGTAAACTGCGGAGGGGGGGCGGGGCTGAGGGAGGTTGGAACACTGCCCTCACTGAGGGAGTGTGTGTGGCCATCTCTGCTGTGACTGAACAAAGGGCAGGGGAGCAGGGGGCCCAGGGCAGGGCCCTCAGAGCCCGGCAGGCCCAGTGGAGTGTCACAAGCTTTTAGGCCCAGGCCAAAGGGCGCCTTCTTTGTCTGCACAGCTGCCCAAATTCTCACCTTTCCACTCAGGCCGCCCTCTTACTTGAAGTGTGTGTGGAACGTGTCCGCGCAGTATACCGCGCTGCACAGCTAAGCATAGGTCTGGGCATCGTAGCTTCCTGCCAGGTGACCGAAGTTCGCAGGCAGATGGGTCCCTGGGACACACGCGGAGAGGCTCCTGCCTGGGTCACAGGCCGCCCACTGCCCCTGCCCCAGATCGGGAGCCGCAAAGCAGCCCTGTCTGAGTCCCCTGCCTCTAGAGGGAGTATTGGACCAACACTTGTAGAAAACGGGGTCCTTGCGGGCCACTCATTGGAGGGACACAAATAAATCTTTGCCGACTTTCTGCTGAAACTTACGAGCGTTCACACCTAAGCCTCTTACAAGGTCAGCTGTTTAGCTAAACATGAGCTCATGATCTAAATTTACACAATATTGAAGAAAGCAGCTACAAGGGGAGACAATCAGCCAAAACCATCAATACCAGAATTAGATTCCCAAGGCCATCCATCAGATATAGGAATAATCGGGTGCAAGGCAGAAAATATACATAAAACTGGAACTGAAACAAGGCACAAGGATGTTTTCAATGACTGGTAGGATCTCTAAAACATTTTTCAAGGACATGTCATTGATAAAGCTAAATACTCCAAGGTTGTGTAATACAACAGATTAATCATTGAGAAGAGTGAAATTATGCTGTTTTGAAAACTATGGCAGGTCAGATTTTCTGCCTAATTATATAAGAAGATTTCTCTAAAAAATACACATTATTTCAAAGACTTATTGGCTGTGAAATAAGTTAAGGGTATTTCAAATGGCTTGTCTGCAAAGAAAGGTGAGATGTAGGGAATCACAGAAAGTCGAGGGGAAAATAGGTCAATATATACATTGCTGTATGGTGAACTAAGCCTTAGGCCAGCAACAATGGAGAGGACCTGACCCTTACACACGTACAAGTAAGCTGGAATCTTCAAAAGTTCAAATCTTTATAAGTAAAAATATTTATTAAAATGAATAACCAAGTGTTTTAATTGACATCAGAAGATGAAAACAATAAACCCTGAGAACATAGAAAAAAGATAAATAAAGATATGAGCAGAACTTAATACAACAGAAAACGTATAAAATTGAGGTGATTTAGTAAGTCCAAAGAATCTTCTTTGAAAAGATTTAAAAGACACACTTTGATTAAGGAAAACCAAAACATAAGTAAAGAATATACAGAAAGAGTCAGGACAATGTTAGAGCAGAGAATATATGAAATGCCAGTAAATTTGAACATTTCTGTAAAGTGGACCATTACCTAGCTCCTAAAGTTTACCAACACTGACACAAGAGGAAATCATTTAAGGTCATCATGTGTGCCCTTGGCATTCTCGGAACGCCCTGGCCTCAGAATGCAGCCTCTGTAGTCCATGGTAACCTGCGGAGAGGGGGCGGGGCTGAGGGAGGTTGGAACACTGCCCTCACTGAGGGAGTGTGTGTGGCCATCTCTGCTGTGACTGAACAAAGGGCAGGGGAGCAGGGGGCCCAGGGCAGGGCCCTCAGAGCCCGGCAGGCCCAGTGGAGTGTCACAAGCTTTTAGGCCCAGGCCAAAGGGCGCCTTCTTTGTCTGCACATCTGCCCAAATTCTCACCTTTCCACTCAGGCCGCCCTCTTACTTGAAGTGTGTGTGGAACGTGTCCGCGCAGTATACCGCGCTGCACAGCTAAGCATAGGTCTGGGCATCGTAGCTTCCTGCCAGGTGACCGAAGTTCGCAGGCAGATGGGTCCCTGGGACACACGCGGAGAGGCTCCTGCCCGGGTCACAGGCCGCCCACTGCCCCTGCCCCAGATCGGGAGCCGCAAAGCAGCCCTGTCTGAGTCCCCTGCCTCTAGAGGGAGTATTGGAGCAACACTTGTAGAAAACGGGGTCCTTGCGGGCCACTCATTGGAGGGACACAAATAAACCTTTGCCGACTTTCTGCTGAAACTTACGAGCGTTCACACCTAAGCCTCTTACAAGGTCAGCTGTTTAGCTAAACATGAGCTCATGATCTAAATTTACACAATATTGAAGAAAGCAGCTACAAGGGGAGACAATCAGCCAAAACCATCAATACCAGAATTAGATTCCCAAGGCCATCCATCAGATGTAGGAATAATCGGGTGCAAGGCAGAAAATATACATAAAACTGGAACTGAAACAAGGCACAAGGATGTTTTCAAAGACTGGTAGGATCTCTAAAACATTTTTCAAGGACATGTCATTGATAAAGCTAAATACTCCAAGGTTGTGTAATACAACAGATTAATCATTGAGAAGAGTGAAATTATGCTGTTTTGAAAACTATGGCAGGTCAGATTTTCTGCCTAATTATATAAGAAGATTTCTCTAAAAAATACACATTATTTCAAAGACTTATTGGCTGTGAAATAAGTTAAGGGTATTTCAAATGGCTTGTCTGCAAAGAAAGGTGAGATGTAGGGAATCACAGAAAGTCGAGGGGAAAATAGGTCAATATATACATTGCTGTATGGTGAACTAAGCCTTAGGCCAGCAACAATGGAGAGGACGTGACCCTTAGACACGTACAAGTAAGCTGGAATCTTCAAAAGTTCAAATCTTTATAAGTAAAAAGATTTATTAAAATGAATAACCAAGTGTTTTAATTGACATCAGAAGATGAAAACAATAAACCCTGAGAACATAGAGAAAAGATAAATAAAGATATGAGCAGAACTTAATACAACAGAAAACGTATAAAATTCAGGTGATTTAGTAAGTCCAATGAATCTTCTTTGAAAAGAATTAATAGACACACTTTGATTAAGGAAAACCAAAACATAAGTAAAGAATATACAGAAAGAGTCAGGACAATGTTAGAGCAGAGAATGTATGAAATGCCAGTAAATTTGAACATTTCTGTAAAGTGGACCATTTCCTAGCTCCTAAAGTTTACCAACACTGACACAAGAGGAAATCATTTAAGGTCATCATGTCTGCCCTTGGCATTCTCGGAACGCCCTGGCCTCAGAATGCAGCCTCTGTAGTCCATGGTAACCTGCGGAGAGGGGGCGGGGCTGAGGGAGGTTGGAACACTGCCCTCACTGAGGGAGTGTGTGTGGCCATCTCTGCTGTGACTGAACAAAGGGCAGGGGAGCAGGGGGCCCAGGGCAGGGCCCTCAGAGCCCGGCAGGCCCAGTGGAGTGTCACAAGTTTTTAGGCCCAGGCCAAAGGGCGCCTTCTTTGTCTGCACAGCTGCCCAAACTCTCACCTTTCCACTCAGGCCGCCCTCTTACTTGAAGTGTGTGTGGAACGTGTCTGCGCAGTACACCGCGCTGCACAGCTAAGCATAGTTCTGGGCATCGTAGCTTCCTGCAAGGTGACCGAAGTTCGCAGGCAGATGGGACCCTGGGACACACGCGGAGGGGCTCCTGCCCGGGTCACACTCCGCCCACTGCCCCTGCCCCAGATCGGGGGCCGCAAAGCAGCCCTGTCTGAGTCCCCTGCCTCTAGAGGGAGTATTGGACCAACACTTGTAGAAAACTGGGCCCTTGCGGGCCACTCGTTGGAGGGACACAAATAAATCTTTGCCGACTTTTTGCTGAAACTTACGAGCGTTCATACCTAAGCCTCTTAAAAGGTCAGCTGTTTAGCTAAACATGAGCTCATGATCTAAATTTACACAATAATGAAGAAAGCAGCTACAAGGGGAGACAATCAGCCAAAACCATCAATACCAGAATTAGATTCCCTAGGCCATCCATCAGATGAAGGATTAATCGGGTGCAAGGCAGAAAATATACATAAAACTGGAACTGAAACAAGGCACAAGGATGTTTTAGAAGACTGGTAGGATCTCTAAAACATTTTTCAAGGACATGTCATTGATAAAGCTAAATACTCCAAGGTTGTGTAATACAACAGATTAATCATTGAGAAGAGTGAAATTATGCTGTTTTGAAAACTATGGCAGGTCAGATTTTCTGCCTAATTATATAAGAAGATTTCTCTAAAAAATACACATTATTTCAAAGACTTATTGGCTGTGAAATAAGTTAAGGGTATTTCAAATGGCTTGTCTGCAAAGAAAGGTGAGATGTAGGGAATCACAGAAAGTCGAGGGGAAAATAGGTTAATATATACATTGCTGTATGGTGAACTAAGCCTTAGGCTAGCAACAATGGAGAGGACGTGACCCTTAGACACGTACATGTAAGCTGGAATCTTCAAAAGTTCAAATCTTTATAAGTAAAAAGATTTATTAAAATGAATATCCAAGTGTTTTAATTGACATCAGAAGATGAAAACAATAAACCCTGAGAACATAGAGAAAAGATAAATAAAGATATGAGCAGAACTTAATACAACAGAAAACGTATAAAATTCAGGTGATTTAGTAAGTCCAAAGAATCTTCTTTGAAAAGAATTAAAAGACACAAT